>NC_064419.1:49478533-49716033 GCF_023375975.1 Astyanax mexicanus | reverse complement strand
CAATTTTCAAATTCCATGACTTTTCCAGCTTTTTCATGACCGTACGAACCCTGATTACATACAAAGGAAATAAACGTGTATTAAAAACATGTGTAACTGTAATAATAATATTAAGATTAAGTTCAAATCCTTAAGAGGTTAAGGTCCTATATGATCCTATATCTATACGACATTTTTAAAATAAAGCCCAAAGGAAGGTCAATGGTATCGTTATTGGTCCTGATGGACGATTAAAAGTTATTTAATACAGGGACACCCACCAATTAGACTTACATATGCTACTGCTTCATTACTCCACATGAAGGCGCTATAAACTAATGGGTTAATAGGTTTAATAAGCCTGCAGTGAAGAATATTGGTTGTTAAATTGTATGAAACTGAACACCAATAAATTAATTTGATTATTTTGGAGTATTTTAACCTCTTCAGTAACACAGATGCTGTGAAGTATTGTAGAAATCTGTATATTGAGATATATTGAGTATCGTAGAATCACAGTATCGAGATATTATTGTTATCATGAGATACCCTAAGATTCTAGTGGATGGCGGTGGTGCTGATTCCCTACGCTGTAGTGTGAATTTGCTGAAGTGTGAATTCACTATAAGCTTTTATGAGTGTTTATAAAGGTGTTTATGAACTCACCTGTCCAGTATTTGTGACACTCGCCAGTGAAAATGTACAAGGACCAGTTTGGCTACAGCTGGCAACACCTGGAAGCAGAGAGAGGCAGAGAGAGACAGATGGAGTTAAGAGTTTATCTCAGAACATTACTCACACTCTTCTCTAACTCCAGACCTTCAGAATGTGACCCAGCAAGGTCTTCCAGATAAGAAATAATCACATCAACACCACCCGATAAGAGCAGAGAGAAGATTCAGCCCTGAGATAATCTACACTAAGTCAGTAACTTAGTAAATCAGTAACTCAGTTACTCAGTAAACACAAAATCAAAGTGCTGCATATAAAAGTAATTCAGGAAATAGCAAAACAAATACAAAATACTTTGCCTTTATTATATCACTTATGACCATACAGAGACTTTTTTTGTGTTGAAATTTGTTAAGATAATATTGTGTTCGATGCGATATGGCGCACCCCCCCTACTTCTCATAAAAAGGGCAAAACAATATATAATTTTACATCAGTTTGGCAATGATATATTGCTATCTAGTAATACACGTAAATGAACCACTTCTGACACCAATCTTTACATCTAAACCAGGGGTGTCCAAACTACGGCCCGCGGGCCATTTGTGGCCCGTTTCCTTTTTTGGAGCGGCCCGCGAGGTATTTTAGAAATAGAATGAAAGTTGGCCCGCTGTTAAGCAGGTTTTTATAATGTGAGATTCAAAGTTTGAACGCTAGGTGTCAGAAACGGGCCAAAGAGTCTAAAAGCGGAGAGAGTAAGAGAGAAAGAAACAGACAGACAGAAACAAGAGACAGAGAGACAGTAAGAGAGACAGTAAAAGAGAGACAGTGAGAGAGAGAGAGAGAGAGGAAGAGAAGAGAAACAGAGAGACGGAGAGAAACACAAAGAGACAGAGACAGTAAGAGAGACAGCTCTCTCTGTGTATCTCTGTCTCTGAGAGAGAGAGAGAGAGAGAGACAGAGAGACACAGAGAGAGAGACAATGAGAGAGAGAGAAAGAGAGAGACAGGCAGTGAGAGTGAGACAGACCTTCAGGGAGCTGGCTACATGGTTGACCTCCTCCGTCAGCACTCTCTGGCTCTCTCTGTAGGTCAGGCATGTGAACTGGTACTCCTCCGGGTCGAAGGCGTCGGCCTCCTGCTGCTCCACGTCGCTCTCCACCCCCACGTAATAATCAGCGATATCTCCCGGGTCCTCCTCCTCCGCCCCCTCGTCCTCCTCTTCCTCGAAGTCTTCCTCGTTACTGTCGGACGCTTGGCTGCTCATGTCCACAGACATAGCCCTCAGGGCCTACCGACTCTCGCACTGACCTCCGCCCGCCGACACGCCGCCGCCACCCGCCCCAGACTGCACTGCGGCTCCCAGGGGCCCGACCGCGCTCAGCAGCACCGGAAGAAACAGAAGAAGTCACACTCCCCGTCACTCATGGAGGAACCGAGAGAGGGATGAACTGACGACAGAAAAATAACTGAAACAAACAAATAGAAAAACAAAAAGGTGTTATTGTTCACGCAGACAATCGTCACACCTGAAGTCCGAACCAAAGTTGATCAGTTTCTCTGATTTAGCTATTTATAGGTTTATGTTTGAGTAAAATGAACATTGTTGTTTTATTCTATAAACTACAGACAACATTTCTCCCAAATTACAAATAAAAATATTCTCATTTAGAGCATTTATTTACAGAAAATGAGAAATGGCTGAAATAACAAAAAAGATGCAGAGCTTTCAGACCTCAAATAATGCAAAGAAAACAAGATCATATTCATAAAGTTTTAAGAGTTAAGACATTCAGTTTGGTGGTTTGATGGTTTGTGATCATCCATCTTCCTCTTGATTATATTCCAGAGGTTTTCAATTTGGTAAAATCAAAGAAACTCATCATTTTTTATAGTAAGTGACCTCTTTTTTTTCAAAAGCATTATATTCTGTACATCGCCAAGGCAAGACGTATTTGAGCACAACACACCTTCTTTTGCCTCTTCTATTGTTTAATGGGTGATGATGGCCAGATTCAGCTTATGGTAATTGGTCTGAATCATGCGAAACACTAGCGTTTCACACTGGGAATCAATCAGGCCATGGTTCAGTTGATCAGACCAAATTTCAGTCTTTTTGTCCAAATTATATGTTTTCACACTTGCTTTTTTCATTCAAAGCAAACAAGGCAAGTATGAAAAAGCTGTAAACACTGTCTTGTTTTTGTTGCTATTTTTCCAATTATTCCAATAGTTGGTGTTTATTAGTTAGCCTAACAACTATAAAACAAAACAAAACAAAACAAAATTATTATTAAATTTACTCTTTTTGACTGCTGGTGTATGAATAAATGAAAAATTAAAATGTCTCAGTATTACACACATCACCATAGTTAGATATAACACTATACACCACACTATTTCATACAGTATATAATAATATCATTCAGTTATACATTAATCTAATAATTATTTAAGCTTAATTTTTAATGCCCATTGTTTAAGGTGTAAACACGGATTTCATTACGAATATGAATACCTTTTATTGTCGTTGTACAAGCACGACGAGATTCAGTGTGCTCACCTTAGGATAAGATATGAGAAAACATAAATAATATATAAATAAGAAAAAAAAAAAAGTAATAAATACTAGGGCTGCAACTAATGATTATTTTGTTAGTCGACTTATCCGATGATCATTTTTTCGATTAGTCGATTAGTCAACGATTATTTCTGCCATGTCCTCCATCTCTAAAAACAACAGAAAAACAGCTAAACATGAGATTTAAAAGATGTTTAAATGTCCACATGTTGTTTAAACGTGGAAATTACTGATATTTAGTGATTCAAAATGTAATCTGTTGTGTTTGGGCACTTTTGGAGACGTAGATCAAGTTTCTTCTGTCTCCAGCACTTTGTGTGATGCTGTCCTGTTACAAATTAACAATTAGTCAACAATTAAATTTGTAGTCGATACATTTAAATAATCGGCATTGTCGATTATATCGACTAATCGTTGCAGCCCTAATGCATGCATATGCATGATAACTGAGGTTATCCCTGTTCTTCTGCTGCGCGTCAAAATATACCCAGCCTAGGTGTTTATCTGTGTAACTGTGGGTCAATGACACATCAGTAATCCACACACACACACACACACACACACACACACACCTCGGTGGAGTTCACACTCTCGTGCAGGGCTGAGGAAGGCTCAGTCGGGGGTCAGAACTGGTCACGTTTCTCTCTGTTGCAGCAACAACACTAAACAACCATCCAGATCATCATCACTGAGACACAGCCCTCATACCCACAACTACAAATACACTATAGCAAACAGCCTACAGTAACAATACCGGTGATACCAGTACTGACTCTACATAACCACACTGGAGGGAGGTAGAGCGAGGCAGAGGGTGAAAGTAAGAGCAGAGTGAGGAAGAGAGGTAATATGGGGAAGAGTGACAGGGGTAGAGTGAGGTAGAGGCGAGAAGGGGGAGAGGTAGAGGGAGGTAGAGTGAGAGAGGGACGTAGAGCAAAGCAGAACGAGGCTGAGGTAGAGAGAAAAATTGGGTAAAAGTGACAGGTAAAGGTAGAGGGATGTAGAGCGAAGTAGAGCAAAGTAGAGGGAGGTGAAGAGAGGTAGAGGGATGTGGAGCGAGGTAGAGGGTTTTAGAGCGAGGTAGAGGGATTTACAGCGAGGTAGAGGGAGGTGAAGGGAGGTAGAGAGAGATAGAGGGAGGTAGAGCGAGGTGAAGGGAGGTAGAGCGAGGTGAAGGGAGCTAGAGCGAGGTGAAGGGAGGTAGAGAGAGATAGAGGGAGATAGAGGGAGGTAGAGCGAGGTGAAGGGAGGTAGAGAGAGATAGAGGGAGATAGAGGGAGGTAGAGCGAGGTAGAGCAAGGAGGAGCGATGTAGAGGGATGTAGAGTGAGGTAGAGGGATGTGGAGCGAGGTAAAGGGAGGTAGAGGGAGCTGAAGCGAGGTAAAGGGAGGTAGAGTGAGGAGAAGCGTTGTAAAGGAAGGTAGCGTGAGGTAGAGGGAGGTAGAGCGAGATAGAGGGAGGACAGAGCAATTTAGAGAAAGACAGAGTGGGGCAGAGGGAGGGAAGAGGCAGAGTGAGGTAAAGGTAGAATGAGGTAGAGTGAGGAAAAGGTGGAGGGGTAGAGTGAGGTAAAGGTAGAGGGCTAGCGTGAGGTAGAGTGGATAAACGTAGAGGGGTAGCGTGAGGTAGAGTGAGGTAAAGGTAGAGGGCTAGCGTGAGGTAGAGTGGATAAACGTAGAGGGGTAGCGTGAGGTAGAGTGAGGTAAAGGTAGAGGGGTAGAGTGATGGAAAGGTAGAGGAAGGTACAGTGAGGTAAAGGTAGAGGAAGGTATAGTGTGGTAAAGTTAGAGGGGTAATGTGAGGTAGAGCGCCACGCTAAATGCCCACAATAAATTATTTCTTATCCAGTGAAAAATGTGTTATTTTGATATATTTTGATATATATTTAGTAAAACAAATTACATCAGGGCTGATTTCTTAAGTCTCTCCTACGTAGGGAATTTTACTTCCTATTAATTTAAAAATGGAATCAGATTATGTAACATAGCGTATCAGAACAAAAGAAGACAGATAATGTGGAGCTGACTTTTAAACTAAATTAGATAGAACTACAAAATAAGAGTTTCAACAAGTATAAACAGAGTTTTAGTGGTAAAAACATGAGTTAAAACTGGTTTTACTGGTATGATTTTAGTCTTAAACAGGCTGTCAGTCACCCAGCTCACTCTGTTAGAAGCCGAGCCAGGGATTTGAGAAGTAGCAGGATCAGCTGTGAGGCTGTTAGGAGGTTTTTGTGCTGGTGGACGCCGGTGCCTGTCGCGGCCGCTGTGCATTCCGCCCGCCGCTATTATTAGCCTGCGGCACACGGTGACACACATAACAGTACAAACAACGGTGAGCCCTGTTAGCCTAAACTAACCCCGCTAATACCAGCATAAACTAACAGGTTTCACCAGTAAATCTCAAATTACAGTCATACTGTACCTGTGATTTACATGTAATTTCACCCTCTCTTATCTATAATCACATTTTCTACTAATAAACACTTCAGTTACTGATATTAGAAGTGTGATAACACTGTTGGATATCCTGGTATCGATGTGAAAGATGATAAACTAGGTGAGAGGTTTTTTTTCATAACAAAACTGGAGGCAGAGTGAGGCAGAGGAACTAAAAACAAAGATCAAAAATTGGTTTAATCTTCTCAAGTGATGTTCATCTCTTAACCCATGCTCTACATATATAAATACATGTACCTCACTCTATATACACCTCCCCCTACATATACCTTGCTCTCTATACTCCCTATGCTCTTTTGATGTGTTAATGGTGAAAATGCATATCACAAAAACAATACAACAATACGATTTATAAGACTGCACTAACAGATATCTAATATTTGTTTTACAACTAGAATATAAACAAGATATCTTTAACATAAGTTTTTACGAATACAAAAAAAATACATGTACATAAATGGCAATACATGACTAGTCAGAATTACAGTAGGATACATGGTGCTATTTATGTGATCTAGATTGGATTTATAACTCTGATATTATTCCTAGTATATATTTCATTCCACTGAAGTAAGGAATGTTTCAGTAAGTAATTTCTCTAAAAATACATTATTCAGACATTCATGTACCATCATCCACACCGGACGTTTAACAATGAGACTCTCATTGTTTGGACTGGTATCACTTTTGTAATTTTAGGCTAAAACTCTGTATACTGAACAGCTGGATTAGAGATTAGGACGCAAGCGGGGAAGCTCACGGCCTAAGTCGGTTTATATCAGCTCAGCTTACTTTACACAGAGATAACTGTGCTAAGTCTACTGACTCTGCTAACTCATAAAAAACTTAACTGACTCAACTGCTAACCCAGCTAAGATAAAATAAGCTAAATCAGATAACACAACTAGCCAAAATAACTCGTAACCCAGCTGACTCCAATAACTCAGCTAACTTTTACGACCTAGCTAACCCAACTGACTCAGATACCGGTCTACCCAAGATAACTAATCTAACCTATCTAACTTAGATGTCAACTAACCCAACTAACTCATCTAACTCGACTATCCCGTTTAAATCAAATAACACAACTAACCTAGATAGCTCATCTAACCCAACTGACTCAGATATCTCAATTAGCTAACTCATCTAACTCAACTGACCCAACTGAGATAACTAAAGTAACCCAGCTAATTTGTCTCTAATTTTAACTCAACTGACTCAGCTTATCCACCACGATAACTAAACTAGCCCAACTAAATCAGATAATACAACTAACCCAGCTGACTCCATTAACTCAGCTAACTTACATAGGTTACCCTACCTAACGCTAACTCATCTAACTCAACTGACCCAGCTGAGATAACTAAAGTAACCCAACTAATCCATCTAACTCAATTGACTCATCTTACCCAAAACTGGTCGAACTAAATCAGATAACAACACTACCCAGATAACTCATTTAACCCAGCTGACTCCACTAACTCATCTTATTCAACTAACTCAACTAACCAATTTAACTCAACTGACTTAGCCTAACACGCAAAAAAGATAGCTAAACTAACCAAAATAACTCAACTGACTCACCTCAACAACTTGTCAGACAACTCATCTAACTTACATGTACCAGCATTCTTATCTCAACTGCTCCAGCTAAGATAAATTGACAAACCCAACTAATCCATCTATGTCAACTAATCCTAACTCATAACTCAGCTAACCCATTGAACTCAACTGACTGAGCCTATCCAGCTAATATAACTAAACTAACCCAGCCAACATACATAAACTCAACTAACCAGGCTGCATCCACTAACTCAGCTGACTTAGGTCAAAAAAAACTAAAATAACTCAAGCACACACGCTAAATCATCTAACTCAAATAACACAACTAACCCATCTAACGCAACTGACTCAGTATACTCAGCTAATATAACATACTAAACTAACCCAGCCAACATAAATAACTCAGCTAACCAGTCTGACCTCTAACTCATAACTCAACTGAATCAGATAACTCGGCTAGCTGGTTAGCTATTAGCGCGCTAAGCTAGCAGGCTAAAGGGGTTGATAGCGAGCACTTCCCACAGGAGCTAAATAAACAGGTAACGTTCACGCTGTATAACCGGAGCCCCGGCCGCAGTAACCCGCCTGAACCCCGCAGCCCCACTCCGCACAGCCCGGTCTCTCCCTCCCGCTGTGTGGATTAAACCCCGCGCTGTGAGCCGCGGGCTGCGGGGGGACCCGTTCTCTCTCCCCGGGGGAAACGCACCCAGCCCCCGCCGCCGCCCGCACTCCAGCCCGCGGACTCGCATGTAAACAAGGCCGCTCCGGTGCCGCAGCTCAGCTACCGCGACCGCGCGGACCCGACCCTCCAATCCCTCTCTGCGCACCGGCCTTACCGTACCCGCGGGAGCTCCCGGAGCGCCGCCGGCTGTGAGCTGTGGAGAATCCCGGGACAGAAGCGATACTGCTCGGCTAACGTAGCGCGCGGAGCCGCGGACCAGCGGAAGATAGAAAACACAGGAGGGGGGTGCGGGGGAGACGTCACTTCCGGCACTCAACCGGTAATCCATAATATTACACCGAATTAATAATTTATTATTTATTAATTATTTATACAAATACAAAACTAATCTCCTTGCAGTGATTTTTTAAAAATATTATATATGTCATATGAGTAATTAATTGTCCCATCACAGTGTACAGGTATACAGGTGAGTGAAAAACTTGGGTTTAACTTCCCACAGTATGCAGAGAACAATATTTACAACATATAGAAAACATTAAATAAAATAGAAAATAAATACAATTAACCTAAACAATACACATTGTAACTTATTCTATATACATATGGTATTGCACTGTAGATGTAAGGAAGTGACTCAGATCTGATTTTTCAAATACGATTTGAGTCACTTTAGCTAAATTCACATTACAAACCACATTACTTAAATCTGATTTTTGAGTATTTTTGAGATTGGATTTGGCTGTTCTGTTCCTGAAACGCCTCACATGTGCTTATTGATACGTGTATGAACATCAGCTTCTTGATGTGTACTGTAGTAGAAATGATATGCATCTGATGAATAAGGTGGTTATAGAGCTGCTCGTACAGATAAAAACACACAGTATGGTAGTAATCCAGCTTCCCTGACATAATGTGTATGTTGACTTCCAGAGGAACCCTAATATAAGCACAGTAAGTACAGACTCAGTCATCAGGTGCAAAAAAATTGTTTATTTGCTTTTTTCATTTCTAACAAATGTTCTATAAAAAATAAAATTTGATAGAAAACATTGGTGTAGTAGATATTTATGAGCACAGTGTATCAGAGAATAAACATTTATCATCATTTATTTATTTGCAGTCAAAACATGACCAACTCTTTGTTCAGAACAGCATTAAGATGTAAGAAGTAAATGAAACAAGATATAGAAGAGTGTGGAACATCTATTTAATACTGAGAAAATTACATATTATTAAGGGACATGGTATAAATTTCCCTTTTAATCCTGTTGGTGTGTGTTGTAATGTTATTTATTCCAGAATGACTATGTAGTTTAAGATGTTTTTGCACAGTTACTACAGTATGATTTGCACTTATATTACTGAACCTACTGATCTCTGATAGATTCAGTACAGCCTGTACCGGCTTTCTGAAGAAAAACATATGGAATTATTTACTAAACAAAAAAAGTGTTAAACAAACCAGTTGATCAGTTTTGAACATCTCTGCTGGATTTTCTCAGTCAGTTTTATGAGGTAGAGTCTCCTGGAATTCAGGCTTTCAGTTAACAGCTGTGCTGAACTCATCAAGAGTTAATTACTTGAATTTCTTGTCTCTTAATAAAGTGTTTGAGAGCATCAGTTAAAGTAAAGTAGTGAAGAGGTAGAGTTACAGGTATACAGTGAATAGTGAATATTTGAGTAATGTTCGAATCCAGATTATGAGAAGCAACAAATGCTAAAGTAATACTTTGAAAGTATTCTTAAGAGCAGTTGCCCAAAGACCATCAAAAACACTATGATGATGAAACTGGCACTCATCAGAACCACTCCAGGAAGGTAAGAGCGAGAGTTTCCTCTGTTGTACAGGATGAGTTTATCAGAGTTTTCAGCGTCAGAAACCACAAGTTAACAAACAGCTCCCCAGATAAGAGTATCTAAATACTTTACAGAGTATTTTGGTTTGTTTAACACTGTTTTTAAGTTACTATATGATTCCTTATGTGTTCCTTCATAATCTGAATCAATTCACTATTCATTCATTTACTATGTAGGGAAAACAAATAAAAAACATTAAATGGGAATGTGATCAAAATTTTGACTGATACTGTATAAATATTTGTATTTATTTCTAATTTACCCCATTTTTCACTTAATTTGAAAGGCCAATTACACAATCCCTGTTAATTATAAATTCCACCATCACTGCAAAGACTCCGCCTCTTTTCCAGCTGCAGCCAATCACTGCAGCATTACTAGGTGGCATCACAGCACGCTTGGAGGAAAGCACCGGATCCCCAGCTCTAATACATCAGCTAACAGACGATGGAGAAACAGCATAATCTTCTGTACTCTCTCTCTCGGACTCCGGCTGCTGCTGCGGTCCCATGACTTTTGGCACGTTGTCAGTGTAGAATGAACATTGTTACACCAAATTTGAATGAAGTTTATTATCTACAGTTGTATATAATCAGTTATACATGTACAGTATCGAGCGAGATTCATATTTACGCTGTTTTTTCAAAAGGAAAGAGATGTTTCTCTTGGCCCCGCCTCTCTCTCTTACTGACGGACCTCTTAGCTCCGCCCTTTTCCTGCTCCTGCTCCTCTTGCCTGTTCTGTGGCCATGAAACCGCCAGACTGGGTGCGGCGCTGTTAGCCCCGCCCTCTTCCTCCTCCTCTTCTCCGGAGGATAACCCTGCGGCTCCTCCCTCCTGCCCCAGGGCGGAGCTCTTGGCCAGGCCTTGTTGTCCGTAGCGACGCTGCAGCCTATCCCTGATCAGCAGGCCTTTCACCAGCAGCTTCCAGTTCGACACCGCACGCTTTTCACGCTTCTGTTACACAAACACACAAAACATTAAAACTATTTTAAAACATGTTTCTCTGCTGTGTGTGTTTGAGTGTGTTTCTCTGCTGTGTGTTTGAGTGTATTTCTCCGCTGTGTGTGTTTGAGTGTGTTTCTCTGCTGTGTGTGTGTGAGTGTGTTTCTCTGCTGTGTGTGTTTGAGTGTGTTTCTCTGCTGTGTGTGTTTGAGTGTATTTCTCCGCTGTGTGTGTTTGAGTGTGTTTCTCTGCTGTGTGTGTTTGAGTGTGTTTCTCTGCTGTGTGTGTTTGAGTGTATTTCTCCGCTGTGTGTTTGAGTGTATTTCTCTGCTGTGTGTGTTTGAGTGTATTTCTCTGCTGCGTGTGTGTGTGTGTGTTTCTCTGCTGTGTGTGTTTGAGTGTGTTTCTCTGCTGTGTGTGTGTTTGAGTGTGTTTCTCTGCTGTGTGTGTTTGAGTGTGTTTCTCTGCTGTGTGTTTGAGTGTGTTTCTCTGCTGTGTGTGTTTGAGTGTGTTTCTCTGCTGTGTGTGTGAGTGTGTTTCTCTGCTGTGTGTGTTTGAGTGTGTTTCTCTGCTGTGTGTGTGTTTGAGTGTGTTTCTCTGCTGTGTGTGTTTGAGTGTGTTTCTCTGCTGTGTGTGTGTTTGAGTGTGTTTCTCTGCTGTGTGTGTGTTTGAGTGTGTTTCTCTGCTGTGTGTGTTTGAGTGTGTTTCTCTGCTGTGTGTGTGTTTGAGTGTGTTTCTCTGCTGTGTGTGTTTGAGTGTGTTTCTCTGCTGTGTGTGTGTTTGAGTGTGTTTCTCTGCTGTGTGTGTGTTTGAGTGTGTTTCTCTGCTGTGTGTGTTTGAGTGTGTTTCTCTGCTGTGTGTGTGTTTGAGTGTGTTTCTCCGCTGTGTGTGTTTGAGTGTGTTTCTCTGCTGTGTGTGTTTGAGTGTGTTTCTCTGCTGTGTGTGTGTTTGAGTGTGTTTCTCTGCTGTGTGTGTTTGAGTGTGTTTCTCTGCTGTGTGTTTGAGTGTGTTTCTCTGCTGTGTGTGTTTGAGTGTGTTTCTCTGCTGTGTGTGTGAGTGTGTTTCTCTGCTGTGTGTGTGTGAGTGTGTTTCTCTGCTGTGTGTGTTTGAGTGTGTTTCTCTGCTGTGTGTGTGTGAGTGTGTTTCTCTGCTGTGTGTGTTTGAGTGTGTTTCTCCGCTGTGTGTTTGAGTGTATTTCTCTGCTGTGTGTGTTTGAGTGTATTTCTCTGCTGCGTGTGTGTGTGTGTGTTTCTCTGCTGTGTGTGTTTGAGTGTGTTTCTCTGCTGTGTGTGTGTTTGAGTGTGTTTCTCTGCTGTGTGTGTTTGAGTGTGTTTCTCTGCTGTGTGTGTTTGAGTGTGTTTCTCTGCTGTGTGTGTTTGAGTGTGTTTCTCTGCTGTGTGTGTTTGAGTGTGTTTCTCTGCTGTGTGTGTGAGTGTGTTTCTCTGCTGTGTGTGTGTGAGTGTGTTTCTCTGCTGTGTGTGTTTGAGTGTGTTTCTCTGCTGTGTGTGTGTGAGTGTGTTTCTCTGCTGTGTGTGTTTGAGTGTGTTTCTCTGCTGTGTGTGTGTGAGTGTGTTTCTCTGCTGTGTGTGTTTGAGTGTGTTTCTCTGCTGTGTGTGTTTGAGTGTGTTTCTCTGCTGTGTGTGTGTTTGAGTGTGTTTCTCTGCTGTGTGTGTGTTTGAGTGTGTTTCTCTGCTGTGTGTGTGTTTGAGTGTGTTTCTCTGCTGTGTGTGTTTGAGTGTGTTTCTCTGCTGTGTGTGTGTTTGAGTGTGTTTCTCTGCTGTGTGTGTGTGAGTGTGTTTCTCTGCTGTGTGTGTTTGAGTGTGTTTCTCTGCTGTGTGTGTGTGAGTGTGTTTCTCTGCTGTGTGTGTTTGAGTGTGTTTCTCTGCTGTGTGTGTGTGAGTGTGTTTCTCTGCTGTGTGTGTGTGAGTGTGTTTCTCTGCTGTGTGTGTTTGAGTGTGTTTCTCCGCTGTGTGTGTTTGAGTGTATTTCTCTGCTGTGTGTGTTTGAGTGTATTTCTCTGCTGCGTGTGTGTGTGTGTGTTTCTCTGCTGTGTGTGTTTGAGTGTGTTTCTCTGCTGTGTGTGTGTTTGAGTGTGTTTCTCTGCTGTGTGTGTTTGAGTGTGTTTCTCTGCTGTGTGTGTTTGAGTGTGTTTCTCTGCTGTGTGTGTTTGAGTGTGTTTCTCTGCTGTGTGTGTTTGAGTGTGTTTCTCTGCTGTGTGTGTGAGTGTGTTTCTCTGCTGTGTGTGTGTGAGTGTGTTTCTCTGCTGTGTGTGTTTGAGTGTGTTTCTCTGCTGTGTGTGTGTGAGTGTGTTTCTCCGCTGTGTGTGTTTGAGTGTGTTTCTCTGCTGTGTGTGTGTTTGAGTGTGTTTCTCTGCTGTGTGTGTTTGAGTGTGTTTCTCTGCTGTGTGTGTTTGAGTGTGTTTCTCTGCTGTGTGTGTTTGAGTGTGTTTCTCTGCTGTGTGTGTGTTTGAGTGTGTTTCTCTGCTGTGTGTGTGTTTGAGTGTGTTTCTCTGCTGTGTGTGTTTGAGTGTGTTTCTCTGCTGTGTGTGTTTGAGTGTGTTTCTCTGCTGTGTGTGTTTGAGTGTGTTTCTCTGCTGTGTGTGTGAGTGTGTTTCTCTGCTGCGTGTGTGTGAGTGTGTTTCTCTGCTGTGTGTGTTTGAGTGTGTTTCTCTGCTGTGTGTGTTTGAGTGTGTTTCTCCGCTGTGTGTGTTTGAGTGTGTTTCTCTGCTGTGTGTGTTTGAGTGTGTTTCTCCGCTGTGTGTGTTTGAGTGTGTTTCTCCGCTGTGTGTGTTTGAGTGTGTTTCTCCGCTGTCCTATTTTAACCAATTCTGGTAATAAGCAAACTTCTACGGTATGATAACTGCATTTTCATACCTAGAAACAGTTGCTATCTTAGCCAAATCTAAATAAAAATTCCAATTTGTTGTTATAAAACAACCCAAAGTGCCCCGAAACACAACAAACACTTTCAATTTCACTGCAAGCGTCAAATTAGCAGGCAGTAAAAAATGGGCTCTGGCTCTGAGTCGCTGTTTCTCAGTTAGACGTCATTAATCTTCTACACAGAGAATCCTGTATATATTCCACTGTGAGGATATTATAATATATCACACACTGCGCCGGGCTAATACACATTACTCACAGTGAGAGCTCTGAGTTATAGTCTTTAACTATAATAAATAATCAGATAATCAGACCTCCTGCTCTTTCTGCTTCAGGATCTCCTGCTCGTTCTCCCAGGCAGCTCTCAGGATCTCCTGATGTTCCTCACAGACGATGTATCCATCAGTACTGAAACACAGCATTATATAGGGCACTGTGATATACTGTCTTTAAATAAAAATGATAAATATTTATTTTACATAACCATTAAAACGCATAGAAAAGACGGATATCTGTACACCAAAATTAACCCCTAATCAGGTTTACAGTACTAGAATAGATATATGTCTCTTTCTTTCTCTCTCCCTCACACACACTCTCTCTCTCTCGCACACTCTCTAAGGCTACGTTCACATTATCAGGCTGAAGTGAGACTCAAATCTGATTTTTCTGCTCAAAGTAGTTCAGATCAGATTTTTTTCATGGCTGTGTAAACGTGCCAAATCCAATTTTTTCATATGTGGTCCTAAATCAGATATGTATCCGATCCACGGACATGCGACATGAATGTGAACTGTCAAATCATGCAGAATTCATGCATCTTTTTGCTTTTACACATTAGCATTAGCATTAGCGCTACGTGCTTCTCTCTCTCGTACCCACACTGCATCTCTAGGTGCAGCTGTGCAGCTATAGCTGCAGAAAAAAAAACAGCAAAAGCAAACCGCCTGGCCTTTTTTCACCTCCTGGACCTGAGCATGAACTTCAGAGCAGCTGTTTACTCTCCACTCCAGCAAAAGATGCTCCACATATGAGCTGCTAACTCATCCATTTCCCTTTATAAAGCTACGAGTCTCTCCTCTCTCTAATATGAGGGGTTTTGTTGTTGGTGAAGAAGGAGACGTTTATACAGGTATCAATGTGCAGCATGTGAGACGATTCAGGAACAGATTCTGTGTTCACATTACACACAGATACAGATCACTTACATTTACAGTGAATGTGAACCGACAAGATACACAAATCTGATCTGAGTGTAAATGGCTTGTAATGTGAACGCAGCTTATCTCTCTCTCTCTCTCTCTCTGTCTCTCTCTCTCCCTCTGTGTCTCTCTCTTACACGGCGTGGGCGTATCCTCCGTGGTAGTCGAAGCCGGTTATGGCAGCAGCACAGTCCAGGCTGAGTTTGCGGGCGACTCTGTGCAGACTGGGCAGACGCAGGTGAGCACAGCCCACCGGCAGCATACACGGCTTAAACATATACACGTTCCCAAACTCATTACGGGGGACCTGCACAGAAAACACACACACATATTTTATTTTATATATTTTATATTATGGCAAGCAAAACAGGAAATATATAATAAAAGCTGATATATATAATGAACCCTGATATATATAAAGACGATATATATTTAATGAAAGCAATATATATAATGAAAGACAATATATGTGTATATATATATATATATATCACACAAACTCATTTGTTCTCTGCACTTACAAAATTCACTTCAACATAGAATATATCATACTTCTTTTATCATTATCTAATATTTTAAGTTGGCTGAACTTGTTATATTTAGTTGAGGTAATTTAAAAATGTACGCTAGACTTGCCAACTAAAAAATTGAAAAAAGTTGAAATTAGTTGATAAAACATTTTTAGTTAGATAAAAAACTCAGAAGTGTTTGTTGTACATGTCAACAGAAAAACACTACTAAACTGAACAGTTTTTATAAAAATATAGAAACAAAAAATTAATTGGCTCAACAATCTTTCTGCTTTGACTCCGTTAAGTTGTAAATATATAACATTTTAAGTTTAAGTTTAGGTTTTTTTAGATTAAAGTTCTCTGAACTCATTTTATTGAGTTGTACTGGCCGGCAGAGGTGGAAAAAGTACAGAAAAAATGTAATTAATTAAAAGTACTGTTCACACTTCTGCCCTCAGGCCGGAGGTACAGAAGTGTAAAATGCAAGACCACCAGGTTAAAGAACAGTTTCTTCCCCACGGCCATCAGACTCTTGAACACACCTAAGGAATGACCCTGCCTTCAGACTCTAAACACACCTCAGGTATAACCCTGCGATCAGACTCTTGAACACAACTCAGGAATAACCCTGCACTTTACTTCAACATGTTTACATTGCAGCCGTCACTTTACTGTTAATCTTTTTTTAATATATATAGTTAATGTCCATAACTGCATTATTTCGCACTTGCACTTTTTTTTATACATTTCTTTGCTTAAGTAACTTTTATTTTTTTTATGTCTTTGACAATTAGTTTAATATTTATAACCTTATTGTATTTTTTTTGCACTTTTTCTATCTTCTATTTGGCATTCTTGGCAAAGAGCAAAGAAAGAATTTCATTGTACACTGAAACCCGTTTCTGTACTGTACATATGACAATAAACTCTTTGAATCTTTGAATCTTGAAGTACCTTTACTTTGCTAAAATTCTACTCAAGTAAAAGTAAAAAAGTACTTTAAAATACATTAAAATGCACTTTGAGTAAAAGTTACATAGTTACTTAGTTAGTTTAATTAACTATTATTTCACATAATAATTTGGATCTTTCAGGCAGTATTTGTTCAGACCCCCCCATAAAACATTTTAAAGAACAAGTGGATTAGGTTTCTATCATCCATTTTTTTCTTTACTGTTAAAATATACAGTTTATAGTCACCTATATGACCATAACTTTTGTTATAGTCATATATGTGACTATAAACCATATTTTTTATAGTTTTACAGTTCATTTTTATGTTTTAACTTGCCATTGCTTTGCTTTAACTGCTATTTAAATGTTTTTTTTTACATTTAAGCAGATTGTTTAATGATAAAAATACTCACCACCACATGCTTTCTCAGGTTTGATGTGAAAGTTTTGAAAGCTGAACAGCTCTGTCCAGCAGGACACATTTTGTATTGCATGAGGACGTTACTGCCTCGTTTTTCCACATGCGTGAGCATCCGTGCGCCGGCACATCCACGCCAATTAATATATATTTTTTTAATTCAGACAATTGTTTTTTTCCCAGCATTTAATTTTTTACTCAGTAACGGGGAGTTTTCCAATGTGGTAAAATGTGTCAAAATGTGTCAAAATGTACTTGAGTAAAAGTAAAATTACCTATTTTAAAAACTACTTTAAAAATTACAAATTACTCATAAAATCTACTCAATTACAGTAACTTGAGTAAATGTAATTCATTACTTTCCACCTCTGCTGGCTGGTAAGTTCACTCAACTTAATAATATTAGTTCTCCTGACTAAAAACAAAATTGCTTTTTAGAGTGATATCATATTATTAAGATGATTTAATCGAGAATAATAAGTGCTCAATACAATAATGATATGCTGATATACAGTGGGTACGGCTGTTGTCTTGTCCCTTATCTGGTGTGTTTACAGGACACAAGCTCCATCACACTTTAGTGAAATTCCTTCTATTTTTAAAGCTAAATGCATAAATTAAATGATGTAATTTGCTGTATTTTGACGTGTTAAACTTGTATGTCACAGTGCTGTATGCTCTGGTGCACTGTTCTCACCCTGCCGTCAACGGCGAGAGGAGGCTGGTACTCCTCGGTCTGCCAGGGTCCGAACAGCGCCAGGTCCTTCTCATCCTTCCTCTCAGACATCATCCTCGCTTTACGGGAGCGGTTAGAAAAGCCCTTCACCATCTGAAACAACAGGGGGCGCTCATCCTCAGGAACTTTCTAGCTGAATTTTATTCATTCCTGAAGATTTTCAGATACGTTTCAGATATTTATTATTATATATGATGATATGTGTTTCAATTAATGGGATGATAATAATCAGGCGTACAAATAGAGGAAATTCGTTATCATTATTACAGGAGAACTATACGCTAATAAAACTAATAAAATCACATCAATGATAAAAATGTAGGAGTTTTACCCCACCTTATACGGCACCTCCCCCAGTCTCACAGTGCGAGCCTGCTTCAGCCAGGTGTCTCTCGAATGCAGTGTGTGAACACAATCCCTAAACACAGAATACACACATCAAACACGTCCTTATTACATCCTCATTACATCACAATACATCACAATACATCACAATACATCACAATACATCACATTACATCACATTACATCACAATACATCACAATACATCACATTACATCGCATTACATCACAATACATCACAATACATCACATTACATCACAATACATCACAATACATCACAATACATCACATTACATCGCATTACATCACAATACATCACAATACATCACAATACATCACAATACATCGCAATACATCACAATACATCGCATTACATCACAATACATCACAATACATCACAATACATCACAATACATCGCATTACATCGCATTACATCACATTACATCGCATTACATCACAATACATCACAATACATCACAATACATCACAATACATCACAATACATCACAATACATCGCATTACATCGCATTACATCGCATTACATCACATTACATCACATTACATCACAATACATCACAATACATCACAATACATCACAATACATCACAATACATCACAATACATCACAATACATCACAATACATCACAATACATCGCATTACATCGCATTACATCGCATTACATCACATTACATCACATTACATCACATTACATCACATTACATCACAATACATCACAATACATCACAATACATCACAATACATCGCATTACATCACAATACATCACAATACATCACAAAATACCTTTAAAAAAATCTTACATAAAAGAGAAATCCGACGTGAAATGGACTTGGGTTGTAGTGAAACATGATAACGAGTACTAACAGAGCCATTAGAACAGTTTTACTGTGAATCAGTAAAGGTTTTAAAGCAGTTTTTAGAGAATTTTTAGAGCAGTTTTACTGTGAATCAGCAAATGTATAAGAGCAGTTTTTAGAGCCATTTTAGAGCTGTTTAAATGTAAATCAGGAAAAGTTTTAGAGTACTTTTAAAGAACTGTTTTAAGTTTTAGAACCATTTTTAGAGCAGTTTTACTGTGAATCAGTAACAGTTATAGAGCAGTTTTACTGTGAATCAGTTAAAGTTTAGAGCAGTTTTACTGTGAATCAGTAACAGTTTTAGAGCAGTTTTACTGTGAATCAGTAACAGTTTTTAGAGCAGTTTTACTGTGAATCAGTAACAGTTTTAGAGTAGTTTTACTGTGAATCAGTAACAGTTTTAGAGTAGTTTTACTGTGAATCAGTTAAAGTTTTAGAGCAGTTTTACTGTGAATCAGTAACAGTTTTAGAGCAGTTTTACTGTGAATCAGTAACAGTTTTAGAGTAGTTTTACTGTGAATCAGTAACAGTTTTAGAGCAGTTTTACTGTGAATCAGTAACAGTTTTTAAAGCAGTTTTACTGTGAATCAGTAACAGTTTTAGAGCAGTTTTACTGTGAATCAGTAAAAGTTTAAAGCAGTTTTACTGTGAATCAGTTAAAGTTTTAGAGTAGTTTTACTGTGAATCAGTAACAGTTTTAGAGCAGTTTTACTGTGAATCAGTAACAGTTTTAGAGCAGTTTTACTGTGAATCAGTAACAGTTTTTAAAGCAGTTTTACTGTGAATCAGTAACAGTTTTAGAGCAGTTTTACTGTGAATCAGTAAAAGTTTAAAGCAGTTTTACTGTGAATCAGTTAAAGTTTTAGAGCAGTTTTACTGTGAATCAGTAACAGTTTTAGAGTAGTTTTACTGTGAATCAGTAACAGTTTTAGAGCAGTTTTACTGTGAATCAGTAACAGTTTTAGAGCAGTTTTACTGTGAATCAGTAACAGTTTTTAAAGCAGTTTTACTGTGAATCAGTAACAGTTTTAGAGCAGTTTTACTGTGAATCAGTAAAAGTTTAAAGCAGTTTTACTGTGAATCAGTTAAAGTTTTAGAGCAGTTTTACTGTGAATCAGTAAAAGTTTAAAGCAGTTTTACTGTGAATCAGTAACAGTTTTAGAGCAGTTTTACTGTGAATCAGTAAAAGTTTAAAGCAGTTTTACTGTGAATCAGTTAAAGTTTTAGAGCAGTTTTACTGTGAATCAGTTAAAGTTTTAAAGCAGTTTTTAGAGAATTTTTAGAGCTGTTTAAATGTAAATCAGGAAAAGTTTTAGAGTACTTTTAAAGAACTGTTTTAAGTTTTAGAACCATTTTTAGAGCAGTTTTACTGTGAATCAGTAACAGTTTTTAGAGCAGTTTTACTGTGAATCAGTTAAAGTTTTAGAGCAGTTTTACTGTGAATCAGTTAAAGTTTTAAAGCAGTTTTACTGTGAATCAGTAAATTTTTTTTGTGTGATTCAGTAAAAGTTTGATAACAGAGCTGTTAGAACAGTTTTATCATGAATCAGTTACAGTTCAGTAACAGGGATGCTAGAAAAGTTTTACTGTGAGTCAGAAAAAGTTTTAGAGCATTTTATAGAGCAGATTTTAGAACAGTTTTTAAGAGCAGTTTTAGTGCGAGTCAGTAAAAGTAACAGGGCAGTTTTACCGTGAGTAGACAGCTTCTCCGCGGCAGTAGCCGAGGATGGCGGCGGTGCGCGGGTACAGCGCCTCGTATTTCAGCAGGTGTCTCTCCAGCACGTACAGCGGGTGATTCTTATACTGACTGATAGATGTAGGAAGTGGTTTATCCAGCAACCGGTCCTGCAGCTGGAGGAGAGAAAGAGAGAGAGAATCTTCTTTAGAATTACGATGTTCATCACTATCTTACCCCCCACCAACAGTCTATTTTCACTCCTTCCTCCTGCCTGGTTTAAACAACAGCAGATCTTCTGAATATATCTACACTGATGGGCGTGGTGTTCTGGAAATGAGGTGTGTTCAGGTACATTTCTGGAGTTTTATCTTGTTTATCTTGGTAACAGAAAACACAGGAGCTCCACTGACTGAATACAACCTAGACAGACGCCAACAGTCAGACGTTCATCGCTATCTCGGTAACACGGGCGCCGTGCCGAGCCGAGCGTACGCCCCCACTTATTACACACACATGAACACACAGCAGCACAAACCCAACTTTTACATCAACAATAAACAGAATAGTAAATAAAATAACATTGCTGTTCCCGTAAATGAGCTGCTGGAGCTCCTTCACAGCGTCAACCAGCAGCTCAGTTTCCTCTGCTGAGAAGAGTTTGTTGAACACGTCCAGGTAGCTGCACCGTTACAATAGCAATCCGCCAAAGTCAGAGCTCACCTGACTGTTAAAGAGAATGATGAGCAAGAGACGCTCTGATTGGCTTATTTCACGTTATGCCCAAAATTAAACACACCCATGATTAATTAAGAGAATTAGTACATTTATATTTACATTTAAGGTCTTTAGCAGACGCCCTTCCCGTAGCTAGTTTGTAGACTAGGTTCAAGAGATACACAATGCTTGATCATGTTTAGAACCCTAGGATAAATATATATATTTTTTTAAAGATTAGTTCAAATTAGTACATGGCTTTTGCGCATAAGGTGTACTTTTCCTGTTGTTATGATAGCGCTTTTAACAGCTTTTAACCTAAAGAATGCTAAAATAGGGCCCGGAGGGTTCTCCGGCTCTGCAGCCCTGCACTGATTACCATTAACACACTCAGTATCTGTTTCTGTATTAGCCATAGCTCTATAGTTTGTGCCCATCACATTCTTATATTCATAAATTAGTACCTGTTATATTAGCCATAGTTCACATTAATTCTCTGTACTGTTTTGTTCTGTTATTTGTTTGTTGTTTGTTTGTACTGAGCGGGTCGACCCGAGTAGGATGGGTTCCTCGGACTGAGTCTTGGTTCCTTCCAAGGTTTCTTCCTCTTAAAGGGAGTTTTTTTTGCCACTGTGTCACCATAAAATCAGCATCTCTGTGGTGCTGCTCATAAGAGGCGTGGACCTGTTTTTCCTGTAAAGCGGCTTTGTGACAACCTTTGTTGTAAAAAGCGCTATATAAATAAAATTGAATTGAATTGAATTGAATATTGTATGTATAGTGTGTGTATATTGTATGTTTATTGTGTGTATATTGTATATATATTGTGTGTATATTTTGTGTATATTGTGTGTGTATATTGTATATATATTGTGTGTATATTGTGTGTATATTGCGTGTATATTGCGTGTATATTGTGTTTGTATATTGCGTGTGTATATTGTATATATATTGTGTGTGTATATTGTATATATATTGTGTGTATATTGTGTGTATATTGTGTATATATTGTGTATATATTGTGTGTATATTGTGTGTATATTGCGTGTATATTGCGTGTGTATATTGTATATATATTGTGTGTATATATTGTGTGTGTGTTTTATTTAGTTCATTACCTCTTTGTCCTCCTTCTTTTCTCGTTCTGTTTCTGGACTCACGTAAAATCCTAAAGTCTCCTCCCACCACTCCGAGTCGATTCGCCGTCTCCGTGACGACGTCAGCCAGGTGGGGTCATACCTGGTGCTCAGGTCCTTCAGGTAACCCTCTCCGTCCACGCCCACCACGTACGTAACGGGATGAGACGCCTGATTGGTGCAGAGCTGCGGTTTCCCCACCCCCTGATTTACATCTACACACACCCACCCCTTCACTGAGTCCAGGTACACCTCTATCCACTCGTCGTCCCCTTTACCCCCCCGCTGTGTCCTTCCTCGTCTTCGTCCTTCATGCTCTTCCTCTTCCTCCTCGTCTTCATCCTCCTCATCTTCCTCTTCTTCTTCCTCATCCTCCTTAAACTCCTCCTCCTCTTCCTCTTGTTTTTTCTTTCTGTTCTTCCTGCTGCCGCTGGACCCGCGCCGTCCCCCACCTTTACCTTTACCTTTAGTTTTTGAATTCCTCCTACACCTCTTAGCCCCGCCCCCTGACTCGTCACTCTCACCCTCACTGGTCAGCTGAAACTCCTCGTCATCGCTAGGCCCCTCCCCCTCACTGCTGTCTTCTTTGTAGGACACTTTTGACGCGACGCTCCTCCGTCTGGAGTTTTTTGGACGTTGTCCTCCCGCCATCGCCTCCCTCTCTTTCACTTCTTCTCCTCCGTCGCTCTTCTTCGCTCTCTTCCCTCCTCTCTGCCTCCGGCTCCCCCCGCTGGCAGCCGGCTGCAGGCGCTTCGACCCGGGAGAGATTTTATTGGAATCTGATGCTTTTTTATCAGATTTATTAGGAGGACTGTTGGAGGACTGACGTTTCTCCTGCTACAGAAAAACACAAATCCAACAAAATGAACAAATTCAACAACAAAAAAACTGTATAATATACACTGTATAAGGGCTGCAACTAATGACTACATTAGTAGTCGACTAATGTGACGATTAATTTTTAGATTATTTGTGGAAACAGGAAAAGAAATATATGTGTTGCAGAGACACCAGGCTCAAGCTTAGCAGAAGTATTGTGTAAAAACAATAAAAAAAACTAAAAAAACTACGAACAGTGAGAGATGACGTACCTTTTTAGATGCTGGTTTGAAGGGGACAGGCTGTAACGAGAGAACCAGCCTACAGAACAGCCTCAGCGACCGTAACACCAGCAGGAAGAGCTGCAGAGACAAATCACATCATATACTGTATAGGGGTGTAAGAAAATATAGATACACTTGAATATTGCGATATTACGTTTTGCAATACTGTATCGATTCTCAAAAATGCTGTATCGATTTTTTTTATTACGTGTGTTTTTATTAAACTCCCGGCAGCTAGATGGCAAACAGTATTTACTTTTGTGTTGTTTATTCACCCGGCCGCGAGGTGGCAGTGCTGTGATCTATCTTGATCCATTTGGTTCCTCCAGTACACTACAAGTAAGCACAGCGCTGCATTAGCATTAGCACCCCGCTGGCGATGGCAGGATCTAAACGTGTTCTCCTGGCTCCTGGGGTGTACACTTAAAATCCCAAAAATCATCAGTATGTCTTTAACTAGTTATGTTTCTCCAGCACTAAGGCTGGAGCAGTATTAGCATTAGCCGCTAACCACAGCTCAAGCTTTTTTGCTGTTTAGAGGTGATCATATCAGATTGTAGTCTGTGCGTTTACCGTGTTAAAACAAGCTACGAAAACAATTCAATTTTTTTTCACAAAGGCCCTGTCAGTTTACCTGTCAGGTAAACGCACAGACTACAATCTGATATGATCACCTCTAAACAGCAAAAAAGCTTGAGCTGTGGTTAGCGGCTAATGCTAATACTGCTCCAGCCTTAGTGCTGGAGAAACATAACTAGTTAAAGACATACTGATGATTTTTGGGATTTTAAGTGTGCCTTATAGTTCGAAAAGTGCTGTAATTTCAGTATTTTAAAACGTAAAAGTATACAGTAATGGTCTATTGTAAATTGTAAAACGATGATTTATAGCAAAACAATTACAGGTTACAGCTGTTAAGCAGCAATGGAAAAAATATGTGCTAATGTGCTAGTGTTACTGCTGTTACTCTCTACTGCAGCAGCTTTTACACACTTACAGCACATTCACACTTTCATCATCATAATAACTAGAAAAAGACTCAGATAAAACACAGAGAACTCTGTAACTATTAAAAGTAGAAGTTCTTTCTGTTCTTTAGAGAAATTACAGATGAAGTCAGAGAGCGGTGAGTCCTGTTTCCTACACCTTCAAATAAAAACTATTAGAAACTGGAGAAAAAAAACTGCTACAGGAAGACGTCTGGCTGACCCACATGGAAACAGCAGCTTTAGCCTTTAGCTCAGATTATTAACATGATTAAGAACTGAGTCTCAGTTTCAGCAGAGAAGAGAATTAGAATTAGAATTAGAGTTAATCTGTGAGGAGAAGAACTGCAGTAATAAAGTTACTGATAAGATAAATATAAAATACATAATATTTAGTATTATTATAGTACATGCTGAATAACTGATTCTGTTTTGTTAAAGTGATAAGGTCACTCACATAAGTCATCTCCTGATGATCTCGAGCTGATAAACTTCCTAATCTCCTCTGCAGAAGCTCCCGCAGCTCCACTCCCTGCTCCTCAGGAAGCTCAGGGTTCAGAGTGAAGGTCGTCTTAAACCTGCAGACAGCACAGACCAGATTAAATATATTTATAAATGTATCATCATTAAACACACAAAGTACCAAAGAAATCAGATAAATCAGTGATGACCTCTGTAAAGAGCAGCTTAATATTTACACTATTTATTTATATGTGCAATAAAGCAGTTTATTTATTACTGTTTAAATGCTCTATTATGTGCAATATCTAATTTTACCATGTGTAGCATAATAATATGTAAAATATCATCACTTATACACACTAGGGAACCATGCTTCCTCTAACCTTAGTTGTTCTATATTTATATATATTTTTTGTATTGTTACGTTCTCTTATATTTCTTGTAAATGCAGCTCTGTAAAAAAATAAAGAGAGCACTTCAGTTTCTGAATCAGTTTCTCTGATTTTGCTATTTATAGGTTTATGTTTGAGTAAAATGAACATTGTTGTTTTATTCTATAAACTACAGACGACATTTCTCCCAAATTACAAATAAAAATATTCTCATTTAGAGCATTTATTTACAGAAAATGAGAAATGACTGAAATAACAAAAAATATGCAGAGCTTTCAGACCTCAAATAATGCAAAGAAAACAAGTTCATATTCATAAAGTTTTAAGAGTTCAGAAATAATCAATATTTGGTGGAATAATCCTGATGGTTTTAATCACAGTTTTCATGCATCTTGGCATCATGTTCTCCTCCACCAGTCTTACACACTGCTTTTGGATAACTTTATGCTGCTTTACTCCTGGTGCAAAAATTCAAGCAGTTCAGTTTGGTGGTTTGATGGTTTGTGATCATCCATCTTTCTCTTGATTATATTCCAGAGGTTTTCAATTTGGTAAAATCAAAGAAAATCATTATTTTTAAGGGGTCTATTATTTTTTATATATTTATATATATATTTTTAAAAGGTGGGAACTAATTATGGAATACGAGAAGCAGAAAGGGATGCTCGTTAATAAGAGGATAGAAGCAAAAGCAACTACACCTGCCAAGATAAGTGATGAGGGGGTTATGATCCTAAATGTATAGAATTTTTCATTGTTCAGACAGACTTACATCTATTCTGTTAAAAACAGTAGCTTATCAAGACCACGCTCAATTTTGTATAAAGAGTTAATGTGAAAATCTACCTATAAATCTAAAATACAGAATAGTTAGTGCATGAGTAATAACCATAAACATAAACATACCCTTAAAGGAGAACTCTGGTATAAAATAGACTTTTATTGTAGTAAAACATGATAAAAAGTTCTTATCTTTGATAAATAGCTCACCTCCGTTCTCCCACAGCGTTCAGAGATCCAGAAATTTTGTTGAAATTAATTTATTTATACACTTATTAATATGCCATACCATATGTCTGTCTTTGTCAAACTGTGTAAAAATCAGGTATAAATTGGTGGAGTTGTGATTATTTTTTATAGGTGTATTAAACACCTTCCTCAGTGTAAACAAATAAATGCACTGGGCGCCAGCTGCTACGCCAGGATGCAGACTATGCAGAGTCTATGTATATATATTAGGCATGGAACGGTTTTTGTGAAGGAACCGAACCGTACGGTTTGCTTGTCACGGCGCGGGGCGTGTGTAAACCGTACAGGGTCCACGTTTTTTTTTTTCTCCAGACGTTCGAAATTCGCATTATAGCCAAATGCCCGTATGTCACCACGTGGTTCTCATTCGTGCCAAAGAAGCGAAAGCGAAGGTTTGTGGTGGCGTGGACAAACATGGCAAGTGGGAGTGGAGAAGGCAGGCTGCCTAGGCCAGAGATGAAGGATGCCCCAGCGTTGTTTAAATCAGGTGTGTGGGATCATTTCGTATTCCCCGTCACATGCGATGATACTGGCAATAAAAACGTGGATCAAACTGTTACAATATGCAAGCATTGCAAAACCCGCATTGCATACGCTAGTGGCCATTTACGAAAACATCACCCAAGTGTGTCAGTAGAGGGGAGGAGAGGAGAGCCTGCCAAAAAGCCATTCACAATCAGCGCGGCATTTAAACAGCCCCTGGCTGAGGACACCGCCAAGGCGAAATCAATTTCCAAAGCCATAGGTATATTCATTGCAAAGGACATGCAGCCCTACAGCGTGGTGGAGGGTGAAGGCTTTAGGAATATGATAAAGGTGCTGGAGCCGCGGTACGTCATGCCCTCTCGTAGATACTTTGGCACCAATGTGATACCGAACTTATATGAAGAGACAAGGGTGGACATAGTTAAGGAGTTATCTGAGGCATGCCAAATAGCTCTGACGACGGATGGATGGACTTCCAGGTCCACCGAAAGTTACCTTACAGTGACTGCCCACTACATTACTCCCCAATGGGAGTTACGAAGCTGCGTATTGCAAACGAGCCCAATATATGAGAGTCACACAAGCGAATTTCTCTCCGAAAAGCTAAGAGAGGTGGTGGAGGAATGGAAATTGGAGAGGGACAACGGCACCATCCCAGTCACGACTGACAATGCCAAGAACATAGTGAATGCAGTAGGTTTGACGGAGGGACTTGGGCCACAGATATCCTGCTTTGCTCACACAGTCAACCTGGCAGCCAAAAGCGCCATCTCTACAGCCCAAATCTCACGACTGCTGGCGAAGGTCAGAAAGGTGGTCACTTTTTTCCATCGAAGCACAACAGCCGCCTTCATCTTGAAAACAAAGCAGGACATGCTGACACTGCCAGACCACAAGTTAATTCACGACGTGCCAACGCGCTGGAACTCCACATACGATATGTTAGAGCGCTATGTGGAGCAACAGGCGGCCCTCTATTCCGCGGTGACGGACAAAAATATGAAAAAAAAAAAGCCAAGGACATTTCCCTGTTAACCGACAGTGAAACAAAGCTGACAGAGGGCCTCATTGATGTTCTTAAACCTTTGAAGAATGTGACTACCCTGATGAGCACAGAAACACTGTGCAGTGTTTCCCTGCACTGGCTCCCCTCAGGGCTGTGTGCTGAGCCCCCTCCTGTTCACACTGCTCACATATGACTGCTCACCTCTCCATCCAGGCTGTCATATTGTGAAGTTTGCGGACGACACGGCAGTGGTTGGATGCATCACAAACAGAGATGAGTCCAGCTACAGGCAGGAGGTGGAACACCTGGAGGATTGGTGCAGAGAAAACAACCTCTGCATCAACGTAAAGAAGACGAAGGAGATGATTGTGGACTTCAGAAGGGGCAAGCATGCCCACCTCCCCCTGCACATTGGAGGATCTGCGGTGGAAGTGGTCGACAGCTACAGGTACTTGGGTGTGCACCTGACCAGCAACCTCACCTGGATCAACAACACTTCCACTCTGGTCAGGAAGGCACATCAGCGGCTCTACTTCCTCAGGAGGCTGAGACGAGCTGGACTCGGGAGCGTAGTCCTCACCTCCTTCTACAGATGTGTGGTGGAGAGCGTCGTGTGCTCCAGCATCAACGTGTGGCATGGAAGCTGCTCTGCTGCAGACAGGAAAGCACTGCAGAGGGTGGTGAAGGCTGCACAGAGGATTGTTGGAGTTAGCTTCCCCAGCACCACAGACATTTACACCTCCAGGTGCAGGAAAAGGGCCACCTGCATCAGGAAGGATCCCACCCACCCAGCACACGCACTTTTTTTCCCGCTTCCCTCAGGACGGAGGCTGCGGAGCATTAAGTGCAAAACAACAAGACTCAGAAACAGCTTCATTCCGGAAGCTGTAAGACTCTTAAACTCCACTTAACAACACACTGCACTGACACTAAGGACAAATTACTGTTTACTGTTTACAAACATGGTCACTTTACTTGCACTGAGACACTTTATCTCCACTGCTCTAATTCACATTATCATGCTGCTATAGCACACTTGCACTCTGGACTTCATGTTGCTGAACCTTCTACTCTCTATTTATTTTTTTTATTCTTGGGATATTTATCTATCTATTTTGTATTTCTATTTCTTTTTATTGTATTCTTTTTTTTTATCTATATATCTATTAATAACAGCTCTTTGGGTGTAAAACTGGATCGTGAGATCACAATTTCGTTCCACCTCATGTACCACATGTGATGCGAATGACAATAAAATCTCCTTGAATCCTTGAAACATCTCCCTCTGTCTCAATGATTATGCCACTGCAGAGGATGGTACTGTAAGCAATGGCACCAAGTGCAGACGACAGTTCCACCATCAAAGATGCCAAGGCAGCCATCACCAAGGATCTTCAAAGCAGATACAGTGACCATAGTATTCAGGATTATCTGCACAGAGCCACAGCACTGGATCCCAGGTTCAAGTCCTTGCCTTATCTGGATGAAGCCTGCGTTCAGAAAATCTGGGATGATCTCACATTGGAAATTGTAAACCTCGAAGAGCAGGTAAGCTATTTTGATTTTATGATGAATATTATCTAAAATAGGCCTAAATGTTATTTATCAATTCTAAACTGCATTTAAAGTTTTTTTTTTGCATTTGTAATATTTATATTCCCCACTGCCCTGTGGAACATACTGTAACTGTGTTAGAGTTTAGATTCTCAGCCCGGGTCGGGCCGAGATTTCCCAACACTCTCGCCGGCGGGCTCGGCCTTAAAAAAAATATCCATGATGTAGGCGTCTGTTTTTAATGCTATTTTTATTTTATATAAAGCTATGGCGTGATCATCAAAATATAGAAAAGTAACACATCAAACTGTGATGTAAAAAAGTTGCACAACTTAGAATGTTATAATCAGGCAGCAGTTTAGCATTAGCGTTTTTTATATTAGTTAATTGATTTTCTACTGTTGTGTTGACTATTTTGTTTTTATCTTTTGAAATTCGTTAGATTATATTTTTGTTATTATTTTGGGGTTAGTTTAGTTGGTGATTTTGCCAATTTCATATTTTTTTTCTGTTATAATTAAATTCGCATTAGCCGTTCCTCTGGGCTCTGCTCTGTATTTTAGCTCCCTCTTCTATCGGTGGATCGCTCATAGCGTTAGTATGCCTGAACGGCTCGGGCCTGGTCGGGCTGGCATTTTTGGGCCCGATCAAAGATCTAAACTGTGTCACTGTCATTAACATTTCCTAAATGTCTATTTTCTGATTCTTGTCAGGCTCAACAACACTGTGAAGCTCAGGCAGCCAGTTCATCCTCAGCAGCGGAATCTGAGCCGTCAGAGACCTCTCCTCCCCCCAAGAAATCTGCCATGGCAACAGTTTTTGCTGATTTTTTTTACAACAGAGGCAAGAAGTACAAAGCCTTTGCCAGAAACCATTCGTGAAGAGGTCACCTCATACAAGGAAACAAGCTGCATTTCTGTGGATGAAGATCCCCTCGCATGGTGGAAAACCAACGCACATAAGTATCCCCATGTAGCAAAGTTGGCACAACGTGACCTGGCTGTCCCAGGTACATCTGTGCCAAGTGAGCGTGTTTTTTCCACAGCAGGGGACATTGTCACTGCAAGTAGTAGGTCTCGCCTCTTGCCAGAAAATGTTGACAAACTGATTTTCATGCAGAAGAATATGAGAATTAAGTGAAAGGGGGAGGGCTGTTTTAAACAGTGCAGTGCAGTGCAGGGTTTTATTGCAATATTTACACTGATGGTGTCTGTGTGTTTTTGTTCTAAGTTGTTTTAATATAACAATGGCACTTTAAGTTTAGGTTTAAAAAAAATCCAGCCATATGTTTCAAAGCACTGCACTTTAATTTCAAGTGGAAAAAAATACATCCTTACTCTCAGGGATTAGAAGAGTTGTTGATTTTGTTTTCTGTTGAGCTGGTTGGATGGTGGGCTCATATTATGTTTCAATTTCTATTCTGTGATATTGAAAAAGGTTCCTGTAGATGGCAGCACACATTCCTGACACTTTTTTTGAGTAATAAATGTAAAACATGTTGAAATCATCCATGTCTTCCCTCTTGTTCTATCAAAATACTATCTTTCTGAGATTGTTAAAACAGCGTGCTTTGAGTAAATTGAAACTCAAGTTTGTGCATTATTATTATTATTATTATTATTATTATTATTATTATTATTATTATTATTATGTATTATGTATGATTATGTAATGCTTTGCTAAAGGCAGCACTGTGTAATGTCATAGAAGTGTAGTGCTACGGTAGTAAAATCTTTTCAGTGACTATTACAGTGTTCCACTGGTGTAACGGCGTGTATTATGGGGCTAAGATAAAAAAAAAAAAAAAAAGGAAAAAAAAAAAACAAGAACCGTACAAAACCGTAAACCGTAGACCTCAAACCATGATACACACCGAACCGTGAATTTTGTGATCCGTGCCACCCCTAATATATATGTCTATGTTATTATCAGTACAGTGATGGCGGCGCTCGGAGCTGAAGCTAGTAGTGTTACGGGATGTAAACAGTGTTTTTAATGAGCTTCTTCTGCACTTTTTAAGTTATTAATGCCTGGTTTTAAATGTCAGGTTCTCTCCGGATTCTAGTAAGGAGGTGTGGAGCTACTTTGAGCTGGATAACGGTGTAAAAAGTGATTTATCAGGGTAAATTATGCCCCATATCACCCAGTCTGAAGGGTGTTTGTTGGAGAAACTGTTAAAATTTCTGGATCTCTGAATGCTGTGGGAGAACGGAGGTGAGCTATTCATCAAAGATAAGAACTTTTAAATCATGATTTACTACAACAAAAGTACATTTTATGCTAGAGTTCTCCTTTAAGGCTTTACAGTATATAGCAAAACAAACACAAAATAGACTGATTTCAAGAATACTGCCATTATAAATGATGTGGATATCTTTTTATCGTTTTTAAAATGGTACCAACATCATCAGGACTGATACAGTACAGCGCTAACCCCAGAATAAACCCGGTCACTATAATAGTGAACACTACTGATGTGTTCTGCACTGCTCACCACTTCAGCAGCCCCTCCAGGAAGCCGGTGCTGATGCGCTCTGTGAGAACGTTGGTGAAGTGGGGGGGCAGTAAAGACAGAGCGACCGCCAGGAGATCAGCTTCACAGAGGAGGCGGTTCCTGAAGAGTCCGCTGGCCAATAGGCAGAGCAGGTGAACCTGAGTGAGGAGAGTAACCATGGTGATGTGATGAAACACCACAGCAACCTGTCTTTAACCTCGTAACCTGAGATTTATAATTCAGTCATACTGTAGATCCTAATCCAGATAATATTATATTGACTTATGTGATTCTACTGGTTTCTTTCATTTTTTAATGAATATAACTATAAAATTAGTGCAATAATTAAATAAAATTGCTTTATAAATAAATAAAATTGCAAGTCTTATAACCTATATCGTCACTGTCCAATGAAAAACACTTATCTCTATTTTTGTGGATTTTTAGTTTACTACATAATTTGAACAGACAAACTGTCCCTTACACTGCGCCAAAATTTATTGATGAATGGACCAATAGAAACTGTTTAAAATGACCTGAAATAAACTCTTTTTACATTGACTTCCATTGAAAGTTTACAAGGTTTTTTCTCTTTCCTGTAAAGTTGCTGTTTTGGAGATAAGTGCTTTTCATTGGATAGCGGCGATATGTTATAGCCTATATATTAGTTGTATTAAATGCTCTTAGAATTACATTAAAAAAGAGCATATTAAACATGTTTCTGCACAAGTTAGAATAGAAGAATGAGTCAATTTTCTATTTAAAAAAATGTCACTCTCACATAAAGAGATCAGTTTCAATTTATCAAAATCAATCAAAATTATTTCTGAGACAATATGTCTAAGTAATTACAACAGGTCTAGAGCTCATAAACAAATACATACATATGTGTTTATACACATACAAACCTTATGCGTCTCCTCCAGCAGCTCCTTACTAAAGCGTTTCATCATCCGGCGGAGATACGCATCAAACTCCGCCTGCCTCTTCTCCCTGCACACACACAAGGATTTCAGCTCTAGCTCATGAATATTCATACACGCAAACATATCGCCTCTGATTGGCTAACAGCACTGCAACACCAGGAGGCGGCGCGACGGACAACAGTTAGAAATATTTTAAAATAAAGAGATTTTTACACTAATAACAGTCTTTTCAATGTCATATTTCACTTTACAGCATGTGTAATAATGCCCTGCTAAGTGCAGTTCAGCCACTGACCTAGTCTTAGAATCTCTATAAAACACCAAATCCACCGGAGATCCTATTTAAACCTATAATTACACACAGAGGTGGGTAGTCCAGGTCCAGGTGGATTTTTACTTTTAACTAGTGTAAACAGAACTGTTCTAAACTGTTTTTACTCCTACCTATCTCAATTGTACTTGGCTGGTGGTGTTTTTCCTCCATAGACTAATTCTAACCATTTGTTTCTTAGCTCTGAATTACTAAAGTAAGTAAAGTATATAAACACTGATGTGTTATTCGCACAAATAACACAGGAATGAACTGCATACTGTGGTGTTGCTAAAGTGTCTGTGTTGGTTGCTATGGTGTTGCTAAGTGGTCGCTATGGTGTTGCTTAGTGGTCGCTATGGTGTTGCTTAGTGGTCGCTATTGTGTTGCTAAGCGGTTGCTTGGTGGTTGCTAAGGTGTTACTTAAGTGTCTGTGTTGGTTGCTATGGTTTTGCTAAGCGGTCGCTATGGTATTGCTAAACGGTTGCTAAGGTGTTGCTAAAGTGTCTGTGGTGGTTGCTATAGCGTTGCTAGTTGGTTGTCAGTATCAAGATAATCTATTTCAATGCCAGTATTTTTCCATTAAAAAAATAGCGCATTTATGTGTATTTACGCACACACACACACACACACACACACTCACTTCCTCTGTCTCTTCTTCATGGCCTCTGCTGTCTCGATCTCAATCTCCACAGGTTGGGACGGAACCGCCGGCTCTTGCTCTGGATCCACCGGCCCCAGCGGACCTGCAAGTTCTGAAACAAACAAACCAATTTATTAATAATGCAGAATATATTTTATATTTTAGATTCTTCAAAGTAGCTGGATGGGATTAGTTTCTCAGGGGGCATCTGATCCGGACCGCAATGAAAAAAACAGGAGGATCTGTGAGTTTTTAGGTTTTCAGGGTCACATGACATCACAGAGTTCAGTAGCTCCTCCATTTCCACTCGCTGTTGTGTTTTTAACGTGGATCTCGTATAACGTGGCACGCCCAAAGTGTAATTACGGTGCGCGGCAGTGGACAATTATGTATTTTATTAAAGGCGAGGAGACGAAACTCAGAGATGTGCGTCCGGACGGGACTAAAATTACCGGAGGAGCACGGAGTTCAGAGAAAAACAGTAGATAATTCAGCCTGTAATTTTCTCAGAGGACGTCTGAGAAAAACACCTACATGATCGTTCTGGACGGGAATAAAATCACAGAGGGTAAAAAAAAAAACCTGAAAAACTAATCCTGTTCAGATAGAGCTTTCGATGATTAGCTTTGAACATATCTGCATTCTCTCAGTCAGCTTTACTTAACTAATTAAAGAAAAATCTGAAAAGAAGAATTTCAACAACTTTGAAAATATTCCCAAGTGCATTCACAAAAAACACCATCAAACACATTATGATGATGAAACTGGCACTCATCAGGACCAGCCCAGTAAAGGATGAGCGAGAGTTCCCTCTGTTGTACAGGATAAGTTCATCAGAGTTACTGACTGATGTTTATTTTACCTTTAAGGTGCAGATGATCACAACAGCATGAATGAACTCACCTTCCACCTCCTCCCAGTCCTCGTCTTCATCACTCTCCTCCTCTTCCTCATCCTCCTCTTCTTTTTTTACCTCCTTCTGATCTTCCTCTTCTTTGATCTGGTTGATTGGCGGCGCAGTGATATGTGGAGATATTATACTGACGTCCTCACTGGAGTCACTCATATCATAAGGCTCCGCCTTCAGAGGCTCTTTCTTCAGGGGCCCCGCCTTCGGACGCCCCGCCTTCATAGGCCCCGCCCCCAAAGGCTCTTTGTTCTTGAAGTATTTGCTTCTCTTCGTATCTGAAGGATCATCTGATTTTCTGGAGGCTCGGACTCTGGGTTTGAGGTTCTTCATCACGGTTTTGGCTGCAGAAGCCTTTTCTGATAAAATACAAACCAAATATATAAGAAATATATATATATATACACACACAATACAATTCTGTATGATACTTCACAGCATCCGTGAGTTACTGAAGAGGATTAAAGACTCAGGTAAAATAATCAAATACCATTAATTACAGATTTATTGGTGTTATTTATTTTTTAGACACACAATTTAACAATCAATAATTTTTCACTGCAGGTTTATTAATCCTATTTACTTAGGGATTATAGCGCCACCATTTGGAGTAATGAAGCAATAACTTTAATTATTCTAATTGGGGGGGTATGGAAGCCATATTCCCGTCACATAAAATAATAATATTAAAAAAATATATATATATATATATATATTTATGCTATCGCATTTTTTTGTGATACTATCGATAGTTAGTCATTATCTTGAGATACTATTTCATGATTTTGCGATAGTAAGTCATTATTTTGAAAAAAAAAAAAATTATAAGCAATCACACTTGCTATCACAGAATATTGACTTAGTGTCTCAAAATAATGACTTGCTATCTCAAAATAATGAGTTCCTCAGTGTAGCTTTGTCAGGCAGCATTTACTGTTAGCCGCTAATGCTAATGCTTATGCTGCTGCACCCAGCCTTAGTGAAAATCTGGAAATCTAATCTTACTGTAAATAAATGGAATCGTTTTACTCACCCAAATAAACAGTTTTCAGGAGAGAAATCTGTGTAGATTAACATCCAGCACTCATTTAACTTTAAAAGATGATGGTTTATTTAAAAGTTACAGTTTTATTTACTTAGCTTAGCTTTATCTAACTTCTGTGTAACTAACTTAGTCAGTGTTGCATTATAATGCACCTTATAATTTAGTGCGCCTTATAGTGTGAAAAATATGGTAAACAAATTTAATTTACAGATTAGAGTCTTTATAGTGTACAGTGTGTGTGTGTGTGTGTGCGTGTGCAGATGCTGCAGCAGCTACTGTTAATACAGCTGCACAAGAGCAGCCATGCAAAACCCCGCCCCCTTCACCAGCTGCAGCCTGCAGAAATGACTGCACTCGCATTAACAACAGCACGTTACACAACCTCGTAACTCACACACATCTCCCAGCCTACAGCAGTCACTCATATTACAGTACAGCACCGTTACCGTAAAACACTGATAATAAAATATACTGTTTAATAAGAGGAAAAGTCAACATATCGTACTATAAATTGATAAATACTTTTTCATGACAGATCTCGCAACATTTATTTATTAAGTATTTTGTTATAATTAGAGTATTTATTTTTGGAATCTCAGCATTCTTGTCTTATTGCCAAAAAAAAACATTCCCAATTTAGAGTTTATCCACCCAAACTGGGATTTCAGCATGTTAGCAGGTTAGCTGTATAGCTAATAGACACCCATGTAACCACCCTATTACCTTTAGTTTTGGCAGGTTTACCTTTTTTAAAATATAGCACCAATTAATAGTTTGAACACACCTTCTAATTCAACGTTTTTATTTTTTAGAATGTTAGATTTTATTGTCATTCACATCATATCTTACAGTCCAGTTTACACTCAAAAGAGCAGTTGTTAAAATAGATAAATATAAGATAAAATAAAATAGAATAAAATGGATAAAGATAAATGCACAAAATGGGGAGAGTAGGCAAGAACGACAAACTGTGACAAAACAATAAAAAATGCAAAATAATTCATGCTCAACTGATTTTGTAATAGTCTTTAATATTTGGGGGAAAAAAGAGATAGATAGAGTTTTTTACTAATGTACTCTAAATGCAGAGAAATGCAGAGAAGAGAAATATCTAATTTTGTGGCCTTATTTATTTTGTGCAGTTTTGATATTTAAATTAATTGTACTAACTTTTATACATGTTCCTCTTCAGTTTCTCAGTAAAAAATGCTCTTAAATTCACTTTGCATGCATATGTATTTTTAAACAAGTTTTTAAAGGCTATTTTTGAAAAATTAATTTGTTTGGTTTGTATTTTATAAATGTGGGACCCGGGCTGAACCCCTGTTCTAATCCATATTATGAGATCAAGATCTACTCAACTAAGTAAAGTTAAATAAAATATAAATGACTTTAAGAAAAAATTAAGGTCAGTCAATGCGAAAAGAAGAATTTTAAGAACTTAAAAAAAGTATCCTCAAGTGCAGTCACTGCAAAGACCATCAAAAACGTTATAATGATGGAACTGGCACTCATCAGGGCCACTGCAGGAAAGGAAAGGAAGAGCGAGAGTTTCCTCTGTTGTACAGGATAAGTTTATCAGAGTTTCCAGCATCAGAAACTGCTAAAAGTTAACAAACAGCTCCCAGATAAGAGTATCTAAATACTTCACAGAGTATTTTGGTTTGTTTAACACTGTTTTTAAGTTACTACATGATTCATTATGTGTTCCTTCATAATCTGATACATCACTTTACTATTCATTTACTGAATGTAGGATAAAAAGCGAGAGTGCTGTATTTGCTACATTGTTATTTATTAATGATGATCAGTGATAGAATGTATCTATTCAGTACCTTTGATGTTGTGGGTTTTGGAAGTTCTGCTCTTCTGCTGGAGCTTCTTTGTTGTGTCTCTTTCAGAGCCAGTATCTGCTGCCTGCTTACGTTTAGCCATGTTGCCCCCCCAGCCCCTCTGATACCCCTGTAATGCCCCTCTGCTGCTGCTGTAATGCTCTCCGGGTATGAGGGCAGGTAAACTGTAGTACAGGTGGAGTAAAGTTGTATAATCTCTCATTCAGACCCTGCAGTTACCCAACACCCCCTCCATCCTTTCATAACACACCACTGCCAAAAACCACACCCCCCTCTACACGTCACATCCGCTTCCTGTCAGCCCCGTCCCGCGTCCAGGAGAGCACCAACCGGCGGGGGGCAGCACTGCACCGAGTTAATACAAGAACAGCGAGCAATACAGCGCTGAAAATAAATAAGAGAGCACTTAAAAATGATGAGTTTCTTTGATTTTACCAAATTAAAAACCTCTGGAATATAATCAAGAGGAAGATGGATGATCACAAGCCATCAAACCACCAAACTGAACTGCTTGAATTTTTTACACCAGGAGTAAAGCAGCATAAAGTTATCCAAAAGCAGTGTGTAAGACTGGTGGAGGAGGAGAACGTGATGCCAAGATGCATGAAAAAAACTGTGATTAAAAACAAACCAGGGTTATTCCACCAAATATTGATTTCTGAACTGAATCTATTCAATTCTTTTGAATCAATATTTGGTAAAATAAACTTTTATCCACCTTCAGACAACCTGGTTTATTAGTGAACACCGTGTACCAGCTTTACGTAATCTTATTAATTCTTAATTTGAACTGTTTTAGTTTTTTCTTAGTTCTTTATTTTAACTTTTTATTTCTTCATTATTTTATTTTTAATAGTTTTGTGTTATTGATTTTTAACTTAATTTGGTTTATTATTTATTATTTGTATTTAATCCAGCTGTGTGTAATTTAGTCTCAGTATAAATACAGCTGTTCTGTGAAGGCCTCAGTGGTTTGTTAATAAACACTAGTGAACAAACAGCATCATGAAGACGAAGAGGAACTCACCAGACAGATCAGAGATAAAGTTGTGGAGAAGAAATTTAAAGCAGGGTTAGGTTATAAAAAAAATCCTAAACTTTAATCATCCAAAAATGGACCTGAAAAAGTATTCTACAACTGTTTCTACAAACCTACCAAGACATGAACCAACCATCCATCCAAACTAACAGATCCAGCAAACAGGAGAGCACTGATCAGAGATCAGCCGAGACCCATGATCACTCTGGAGGAGCTGCAGAGATCCACAGCTCAGGTAGATCAGGAGAATCTGTTCACAGAACAACTATAAAGCTGTGCACTTCACAAATCTTAAGCTTGAGGTTTTTACAAGCCACTGCAGACAACCCAAGTCTCCCTGAAGCTGCGGGAGTCTCCCGCATTTGGGTAGCGGCTCCCTGATGCCCGCGAGTCACATATAATCTCCCGGAATTCAGAACGAGCGCCCCAAACGCCACACAGGCCACAGACTTTTATTCTCTAATCGCGTGTGGGAAGGAGAGAGAAAAAACAGAGAGGGTTCAGTTTTTAGTGTGGGCGGGCAGTGTTTTTCCCCCTCCCGGACGGGATTTGTTCAGTGAGTGAGAGAAAGCAGATCATGGCGGAGGCAATATTAATAATTATTGTAATATGATATGAAATGATTTTGATGTGCAATTTTTTGTGATATTGTAACTGTCAATGTTTGTCAAATAAAGGCTTTTTTTCCAAAAAAAAATAAAGGAAAGCAGAGGCCGGTCCTTCCAAAAAGTAAAAAAAGAAAACTAATTTCACCTCTGAATACTCTAAATGTAATTTAAAAAAGTATAATTAAAAGTAAAGTTTCGTTATCCTTTGGGTGTGTGTGCAATTTTTTTTTGGGGGGGGGGGGGGGGGTGAAATCAACTTTTGCAACTTGGGATGTCTGCCACTGTATGATCAGTGGAGCTGAAAAAGTAATGCGTTTTAATGTTATGGGAGTAGAAACAGGAGGTAGTTATAATGTTACGCTTGAACGGAGCACAGTGAATCAGAATGTGTTTTGTTAGAACAGTTGAGCAGAAAGCTAAAGGGTTAATGATGAGTTTTATTAATGCGTTATGTCTGTGTGTTCAGTAAGGCTTCGTTCTGCAGTGTTTATTAAATAATAATCAGTCGCTGCTGCAGAATAAACTCAGAGTGATGAAGCTGATGATGAGTCAGGAAGAGCTTCTGCAGCTCCTCCAAATGATTAAATCTAACGCAGCGCTGATTTATGGCGCTCCAGCGCAACTGTCTTTTGGCTCTGGGGAGAATAAAAAACTTTAACGGCTAACTTTTTAATCTTTTAATCAGCATAAACAAACACAAACTTTAATAAAACTAGCTAAAATTAGCTTTTAATACCTTTTTTTATTATTTTCTTGTAAGGTGGAATAGGAAAGTTAGCTTGTTGGCTAACTTCTAAGAATAATTACTAGCATTTTTTATGGTCATATGAACTCATGAAAACACTGCACTGACAGATTTCATTTTCCAGCAGGACTTGGCGCACTGCCCACACTGCTGAAAGTACTAATTGGTCTTATACAATATTACTCTGAGGAAAATAAAAAAAACTTTAACTGCTAACTTTTTAATCTTTTAGTCAGCATAAACCACCATAACATTATATAATAACCATAACAACATTTTATTTAAACTAGCTAAAATTAGCTTATTAAGTAGCTTTTATTTGATTTTATTTTTCATTCTGTTGCACCATTTAAGGTGGAATGGTAAAGTTAGCTTGTTAGCTAGCTACTGAGAAAAATTTGACTAGCATTTTTATTGTCATATGAACTCATGAAAACACTGCACTGACTTTGGACTTAAAAGGATGTTCAAATTAGGTAAAGCACACTAAAAGTGCATTTTTAATTTAATATACTTTATTTAAAAAATACACATTGAATATACTTTCTTTGTATTTTCCTAAAATGTATTTTTAAGCCATGCTTTAAATTATACATTGTGTTGATAAAAAATATATATATTGGCATTAAATACTGCTTAAAGTTCACTTTAGTGTAGTTCTTTTTTCTTTTTTTTAAGGTGTACATAATACGTGCATCAATAGTAGTGCTACATTTACAATATACTTTAAGTGCATAAAAATTATGTTTAAACAACACACATACTTAAATCTACTTGTCACGGATGACCCAGGCAGGGAGACGAGGAGGCGGACACAAGTGCAGGTAGGGTGAAAATAAATTATAATTTAATAAATAAATAACAAGATAACAAGGAACAAGTAACATGAAACAAAGATACAAAAATAACCAATAACAAATCAAAGAACCTAAACTAAACCAACTAGAGATAATATAAATAAACAAACAGGGAATATATACAAGGAGCTAAACTAGGAATCAACACAAACAGGGTATATACAGGGAGCTAGGGAACAAGAAATAAAACAAGAAACTAGAAATAAACAAGGAAATAAACTATAAACGAGAAAACAAGAAATAAACAAGAAACAAGGAACCAAGGCTAAGAGAGACACTGAGAAACGTTATGAAAACACAGAGAGACGAACGACAGGTGAAGGTGCAAAGACCGACAGAGACAAAGTGGCACAGGGGATCTATATAAGGAAACAAGAAACACTCTAGAATTGGAAACACCTGGGGAAGGGGCGGAGCTACAAATGAGACACAGGTGGAAATCTACTAAGACGGGAGACACAGGGGAGCACAGGTCACGTGGGGAAGACACACAGAGACACGAGACAGGGCTAAGACCTGACACTACTTAAGTTTGTTGTATGAAAAAAGCACTCAAAAGCACAATTTAATAAGTTACCGTAAGTTGTTCCAAAAATAGTACATTCAGTATGTATTTAAGTATGTATTTTAATTTGTGTATTTTTCCATGTTAAGTATACTTAAATTAAATATACTTAAATAAACTTAATAGCCTACACTTTTCTTTTACAAGGGTCTGCTGACAACTTTTATGGAGATGCGTATTTCATTTTCCAGCAGGACTTAGCACACTGCTGAAAGTACAAATTGCTCTTGTATAAAATTGTATAATATTACTCTGGAATAACTTACTCTGAAACTTACTCTGAAAATAAAGAAAACTTTAACTGCTAACTTTTTAATCTTTTAATCTGCATAAACAACCATAACATTATATAACCATAACAAACCTTTAATAAAACTAGCTGAAATTAGCTTTTGTTAGCTTTTATTTCATTTTATTTTCTATTCTGTTTCACTATTTAAGGTGGGATTTAAGAGTTAGCTTGTTAGCTAGCTACTGAAACAAAGTACTAGCATATTATATGTTCAGGCGTTTACAAGCCTGAGATAATGACGACTTTACGACAATATTAACTGTTTTATAATATGAATATGAAAACATAATTTTAATTACGCACACAAACATAAATCTTGATTAATTAAGCATAAGATAAAGTGCAGCACTAGTTAAATGGGACAAAAAAACAAACAAAAGAAAGGGCTGTAAATGCATCAAAATGTTTTATTAATGAAAAAATATATATATATATGGACACACACACACACACACACACACACATATATATATATATATATATTATACAGGCACACACCTCCAAACTGTGGTTCAACAAATGGAGAACTTATTATTCAAAAAACCCCACAGAGAACCACAAAGAACACAGATAACCCATGGAGTTACATCTTAGAATTCTCAGAATTGAGATTTGTGGGGTTGTGATAAGAGCTTCAGTCCTGCCTTTGCTGTGCAGCAACACACTGTCCTACTATACAACTGCTGGTGTAATTAATTGATTAATTAATTGATTAATTGATTGATGATCTGAGGAGCATCATCTCATATGGTGAGAGTCAGTCACCCCTAGTAGTGATAGGAGGAACATTACTAACAGTGATCTCAGTGATCTGTGCAGAACTTTCATTTTTCAGCAGGATAATGTTCACCCACACACAGCAAGGGTTTCCCAGGAACACAGTCTCCACCAGATTACAGCACTTCCTCGTCCTGTAGGTTCTCCAGATTTCCAAATCACCTGGGGCCAGTTGTTCAAAAAATGTAATCCGGATCAAAATTATCCAGATTTGGTAATCACATTTTTTGCTATCCAGGATCAGGTGATCTGTCTTACTTTTAAGCCAGTTTTTCAAAGCAATATTGGATTGGATCAACCTGATCCAGAAACACAGTTTTCAGGATTACCTAATCCGGATTACTAGCTATGTAAAAAACAGATAGAAGAACCAACAGGGGTTGATGACTCCTTTTCTTGCAGTAACAAGATACTGCTTATTGCAAAACAATACGAGCAATCGAGTGTTCTGCAGAGACGCTTTGCATGCCTTAACTATTTGCGAGTCGAACCACAGGGAGCATGCAACATAACACTTGCATGTATTGTCCTGCCCAATGTTGCTACCAGACGCAATGTCCCTCTCTGTGATGTTCATGATGCACCTGAGCCTGTTGAAGAACCAGAACAAACTCTGGTGTTCTTTTCAATTGTTCGAAATTATTTTTGACAGCTTCATATCTGATAAATGTTTCTTTGACATTAATATACAGTGATGAATGACAGTGACGTAGATGAAAAAATGAATATATTATTTTTGTTTGTTATTGAAATCTTTTGGGGGGATTATTTAATGGGGTCAAGATTGTTTTTATTTTTACGTTACTATAATAAAAGGCTTAATTGGTAGCCAATGTCTACTTTATCACTGTAACGGTTAAACAGGTCAAGTGCAAAATAGAAGTAAAAGTATATACACTAAATTGTACAAATGTATTTTTTTTTACTTTAAAACTTTGATTTTAAAGTTTTACCACATTTACTTCCTGAAATCCCCCTTGAAATCCTACCCCTTGTTGGGATCAGGGTAATCCTGTTTTTTTGGATCAAAGTTATCCAAATCCTACTGAAAAGTTTTGAACAACAGAAACTGAAGGTTTGATCCATTTACAAACTAGGATTGGATTACGTGATCTGATCCGATTTCAGAATGCTTCTTTCCCTTTTGAACAACCCGTTTTCCAGATTTGATCCAATCCGATAACCAAAATCCGATCAGATTACCTCTGAACAACTGGCCCCTGGGCTTAAAATGCTTGGCCCACGTCCACACTGAGTTCTTCAAGTGCAAAACCCCGGCTGCAGGGTATAATATGGGAATTGGCTCCAGACATATGAGTTGGCATCCCGGTTACGGAGTTTATTATGGAAATCTGCCTGTGCTGCTTGTGCTACCACCCCGGTTGCCAAGTATAATAGGGAATTGGCTTGAGCTGCATGGGGTTGGTAAGGCCGTTCCGACTTTACTTCGCTTTAAAAATTAAAAAGTTGAGAAAACTCAAAATTTCAAGGCAACTTACTACATACAACAGATTTTTGAGTTTTGACACCAATTGGTAAATAACAACCACCACCAGCTGTGCCAGCTAGAAATCTCTAGTTTAGATTATTCATTTTTCATATGTGTAAAAACTTTAAATATCACATCTCACCAACGTAAAATTCACTTAATGTTTTAGTTGGCCTTTTTAAGTTTTATCAAATATGTTTTGTAAGTTCTGTGGATTTTAAGATCCATTCTAAAACAAGTTGTCTAAATGAGACCTTTAATTTTAATCAAATTCATGTGGGCTAACATTTTACAGTGTTTTTCTTGTTAATTTAAGTTTGTCACCTAAAGACTTCAATCCAAATACATAAAATACAGTTTATATGTCCCATTTTACCCAGATAGCAAAAAAATCTATACCCAACCATCTCAATCTCATTTTATATCCAAAGGTTACCAGGGATTCCCAACAGGGATTACATTTTTTAGTTATAAAACAGTTTAAAAACCCTTAATAAAATGTATTTCTTTCACTTTAATACTGTAAACACTTTTAAAAACCATCATTATGAACTCCCCAGCTGCCACACAAACGACCATCAACAATGAAATGTGGTTGAAATATGATTAAAGCATATCATGTATGTTCTTGTTTAAACGTTGAGATGTTGAATCAACATTTAATGTTAAATGGTTGTGCAAACATTACAATTTTAACGCTGAATCAACATAATGTCCTCAACCTTTTGCCTTTTGAATTATCATTTTACATTTCATCACCATATCATTTCTGAAAACAGTTGGATGAAGGAATATGAAATTAAATTTACTTAAAAAAAAAAGCAAATGCAGAAAGTTACGAAACTTTTTTTTTTTTACTTCAAATTTTTACCATTTTCTCCCCAATTTACACGGCCAATTACCCAACCTACTCATTAAGACTCCCCCTATCACTAGTGATGCCCCAACACACCAGGATACTCTGATACATGTGAAGTCTGCCACCGCTTCCTTTCGAGCTGCTGCTGATGCAGCATTGTTGAGTAACATCACAGCGCTCTTGGAGGAAAGCGCAGCGACTCGGTTCCGGCACATCAGCTCACAGACGCCCTGTGCTGCAGACATCACCGTAGGAGTGATGTGGGGAGAGAGCGCCATCTACCCACCCGGAGGGAGCAGGGCCAATTTTGCTCCCTCTAACGCCGGAGGCTTGATGGTAAAGCTGCATTAGCGGGATTCGAACCTGCGACCTCCCGCTCATAGTGGCAAAGCGAAACTTTTTTAAAGTTAATTTTACTCATCGTTTTTGGCAGTGTAGATTTAGTGAGATATGGTTTATTAAATGTTGAACGTACGACGTTAAAACAACGTTTTCGTATCAATGTTGATTCAACCATAACATCTACTTTGATTCAACGTTTATTCAACGTTTAAATGCCAGCTGCGTGTTTATAAACAGATATATGTGTTTATAAATGTTTTATAGAGGTTTAATAGCTGAGATTAGAGCAGAGTGATGGACTCTCTCTCTCTCAGATATTAATCAGATCACTGCAGGTCTGATCTAATGAGCCCCCGGCTGCACCTTCACTCATTAAAGTTCAGCAGCCAGCTTTATTACAGAGAGAGAGAGTGTGTGTGTGTGTGTGTGTGTGTGTGTATAAGTGTGTGTGTGTGTGTGTGTGTATTAGTGTGTGCGGGTACCTGGTGCCGCGGATGCAAATGAACAGCTGTCTTTGCGTCGCTCCGCAGCAGATGTCCAGCTCGGAAGAGTGTGTGTGTGTTAGTGTGTGTGTGTGTGTGTGTATTAGTGTGTGTGTGTGTGTATTAGTGTGTGTGTGTGTGTGTGTATTAGTGTGTGTGTGTGTGTATTAGTGTGTGTGTGTGTGTATTAGTGTGTATACGTATTACTTCAGAGAGCTGTCTGTAAACTCGATTGGCAGCACAGTTTCAAACAGCCTCCCTGCAGCAGGAAGGGCTCGCTGGGCATCTGTGCCCGGATCCGTGCCAGCACAAGTGTACGTGTGCCAGCAGCACAAAGATGTGTGTATCTGTGTGTGTGTGCCTTATAGTTGACAGGTGAGGACAGTTGTTTGGCAGGGTTGGCGCTGCCCTCGCTGTGCCCGGTTTTTATGAAGACTCGGGCCCTCAGTCCTGCATGGCTTCCATCCCTATATGAAACTCACTACAGTCAGATAGGAATAAAAAGCCATAAGGGACAGCGGGCATGATGGGCAGAGCGGGCATGGTGGGCAGGGCGAGAGACATAGAGATAGATAGAGAGAGAGAGAGATAGAGAGAGAGAGAGAGTATTTTTTTTTCAATATGAAACTTCTTCTGCTTGTGTTAATCAATGTAATCAACATATAACATGAAAATGGTTTATCTTACATATTTGCAACCACCCCATAAAAACTTCTACAAAAACTAAAACTTAAACTTAAAAATTACAATGTGTTTCAATATTATGTAAATCTATTGTGTTTTATATGTTGGTCTTTCAAAAGTAATACAATTTGAACATGTATTTTTATGTAAAACGAGTGAATTAACTTAATTGAATCATTACCTGTTAGAGGTAAGGAACACCATTGCAGTAAATAATGATAGAATAATTAGTAATAGAGTTAGTAATGATATATTCACACTGCTTGTTAGGTTCGATTTGTTTTGTTTTAGACATCTTTTGGATAATTAAATATGCACCAGGTCAGATTAACCAGGGAACACCACTGCTGTTCCTGACAAATTATGAAAATAACAGAAGGGTTAAAACAATCATATCCATGAGTTACGCTGTGTTGCATTTACTTTATAAAACATCACACACATTACAGTATTTCACTAAACACTAAACAATTAAAAAAATTGTCACCTAAAGGCTTTAGATCAGGGGTCAGCTATAGGCAGCAAGCATGAAACATCTGGTCCGTGAGGTTGTTTGACCTATAATGAACGATAATGAAAAAAAAAAACAATATGTAAAATGCTTCTCTGGTGAGCTTTTGTTTACATTCCTCCCCTGTCTCTCTCTGTTGTGACTTTAATTTCCGCCTGTTCTCGTTTTTCCACCCGTTCTTGAGCTCCCTATCTCCTTATAAGGGTGTTTTTTCCCGGCCGTGTCCCAACTCACTAGCCAGGGCAACGCTAGGCATTTTAGTGTTAGGCAGTTTACCTGCTTTGAGATCAACTGTTCTGCAATTGGGTTCAACAACCCTCTGGGCTGGAGAGCCACTAGTCTGTAGCAGCACTCCATCCTATTAAACTTCATTTTACAATTTTTTTTTGTTTCCCGCCACATAATGGCTCAGTAAATATCTTACTTAAGATACCAAACTTAATTGCTGACCTCTGATTTAGAGTTTACTGATGTTTTACGGTGAATACAATCCAAATATCACACTTTTCCTGTCCCATGTTACACACCCCTCGAATCTGGGTCGATCGATCCGACTCCAGTTGCCACATGTGCCAATACCCCGGTTGCAGAGAATTATATGGGAATCTGCCTGAGCCGCTTGTGGAAACACCTCGTTTACTGAGTATAATATGGTAATTGTCCTATGCCATTTGTGCCAGCACTCCGGTTGCCAAGTATAATAGGGAATTGGCTTGAGCTGCATGGGTTTGGTGAGGCTGTCCCAACTTTCCTTCACTGTAAAAATGAAAAAGTTAAGAAAACTCAACATTTCAAGGCAACTTACTATAACAGATTTTTGGGTTTTGAGGCCAACTAGTGGCAGAAAACCACCACTAGTTGTGACAATTAAAAAATCTTTAGTTCAGATATTTATTTTTCATATGTATAAAACCTTTAAAATATTATGTCTTACCAACTTAAAATTCACTTAATGTTTTACTTGGTCTAATTTAAATTTTATGAAATGTGAACTGTAAGTTCTGTTGTCTGTAGGATCAATTAAATACTATATATTTTTTGTTAATTTAAATTATTCACCTAAAGACTTTGGAGTTTCTGATGCTTTAATGCGAATCCAATCCAAATACATACAATACAATTTTTATGCCCCAGTTTACCCAGATAGCAAAAAATTATGTGGGCCTGGGTTGCATTGGTTCGACTCCAGTTTGAATCTTGGCCCAAAATGCTTTGCTACAAGTGCCAACACCCCAGCTGCAGAGTATAATATAGAAATCGGCTCCAGACATATGTTCCAACACCACAGTTTCAAACACAGTTTAATATTTGAATTGGCTTGAGTTGCTTGTTTAAACACCCCGGTTGCGGAGTATAATATGGTAATTGTCTCGTGCCCTGTGTGCCAACACTCTGGTATAATATGTTATAAGTTAGCAACTGGGAAGTGGGAATTTATGACTATTATACAGTATATCTGTATTTATTTTCAGTCATATAAGATTGTCATAAAGCAAATGTGACCAGCTGGACCCGACCAGCATAAAACACAGTACCTTGTTCTTATAGCCTACAACACTGAGGCCAGGCTATAGTTAACTATTATATAACATACATATACAGTATATAAATCCCAAGAGAAGAAGGCAGCAGCAGCCAATGGGGAATGACTACACACTGATAGTGAGTTAAAGGTGGGAGGACACTATGCAATATGCAAATAGCATGACCAACATCAGGTGAAAACTCCTGCAGAAATTAGAATCAGTAGACCTCGTTCAACTAAAGAGTTAAACTGAGCATGTGCAGTAGTGCAGAATAGTTGGCTTGACCTTAACTTGGGTTCAAATACAGATTGTGAAGTTGTTAGTTTAAACTTTTAACAAGAAACGTAATAATGTTAGTTAAGGCGACTAGTTTGCTATAGTTTAAGGTGCAAAATCGTGAAGGAGGACAAGTTTTACGTTTTTTATTACAGTATATAAGGAATTACGATCTGTAGGAGTGTTTTAGTTAAAATTTTCTACTTGAAACTTGAAAATTCTGATTTATGAGCTGAAATGGAAATCAGCATTAGTAGGAAAAGTATCTCTATTCTTTACTCTGTAGGTAGAAGTATATTTTAGATACTAGGGTTTAATAAAATACTTCTGTAGAAGCTGAAGAAGAATCAACTCAAGCTTTTTACTCTTTAAGTAAAAGTGTTTATTAAAAAAAATACTGATTTTGAAGTATAAAAGTAAAAGTAATGTAAGGAGAAAAAATAAAAAAGCCATTAAGAACAAAAGCTTAGGCCACGCCCACAGAGTCCTATAGTGCACTACTGTGTGTGTATGTGAGGGGGGGGGCATGTGCAGGTGTAATGGATCACAGTATAAACCAATAGGGAGTCGGAATGGTATATGTTTGTACTTCTCTACATCCAATCACAATCAGATTCACTCTATCTGGATGGAGAGATTTATCTGGATAGGGGTTTTATTGAACGATGAGAAGCCGGAATAAAAACCAGCTGAAATGAAACAGGAGTAACGAGGCTGTTTTTAAAAAGAAAATAATTACTCCAGTAAAGTATAGATAACTAACATTTCTACTTAAGTAATTTAATGAAGTATTTGTACTTCATTACTTCACACCTCTGCCCCCCCAATACTCACCACTACCACCACCACCATCCAACTCGGGACACATCCGGTTACAGATAACCTGATAATACACAAAAACACACACGGTTATAAAATTAGTAAACATTTTAAATACATATAAATACATATAAAACATATTTTTTTTAGTTGCATGCATTTCTTTATGATGCAGGTAAACAGAGTGAGGGAGCTCCAGTGCAGGACGGCACCTGTTGTCCTCTAGTATCTGGATAAAAGGATAAAATATGAGCTTTTGCTGCTGGATTTTAACTCATCATACAAGTTCTAATAAAAAGCGGGAACTAGAAGCACATTATATTGGTCATTATCAGAATAATGTGTCTTTTATGTCGCAGAATAGATATTTACATTTAATACAAAAACTGTGTAGCAATACTTTTTACATCAGCATTTACTCTGAATAAACTCATGATTACATATACAGAGTAATAACATTAACCTTCACTTTATTCTGTACTTTTTAATGATATTTTAAGTTTTCCCTGTCCTGCCTATCATCTCAGGATAGCCCCACCCCATTAGACCTTACCTTTGACTAGTAACCTTTGACCTCATCAGTGACATCACAACCTTCACACATTCACTTTATTTTCAAAAGGACTGAAGACACGCACTGCTGCTACATGTTCACCAATTACTAATGTTATTAATTTCTCTCAATATTATATATTTGATATTTTCTCCATACTGAGATTAAAAATAGTTTAGTCCACTCTCTCGCTGTACAATATCATAGTAATTTAAATAATTGTAGAATATTGAAAACCTCTGGAATATAATTACAAGCCATCAAACCACCAAACTGAACTGCTTGAATTTTTGCACCAGGAGTAAAGCAGCATAAAGTTATCCAAAAGCAGTGTGTAAGACTGGTGGAGGAGAACATGATGCAGAGATGCACATGCCAAGAAAACTGTGATTTAAAACCAGGGTTATTTCACCAAATATTGATTTCTGAACTCTTTAAACTTTAAGTAAAATGAACATTTGTTGTTTTATTCTATAAACTACAGACAACATTTCTCCCAAATTCCAAATACAAATATTCTCATTTAGAGCATTTATTTACAGAAAATGAGAAATGACTGAAATAACAAAAAAAAGATGCAGAGCTTTCAGACCTCAAATAATGCAAAGAAAACAAATTCATATTCATAAACATATATGTATAAATAGCAAAATCAGAGAAGCTAATTCAGAAACTGAAGTGGTCTCTTTTTTAATTGTTTTTTCAGAGCTGTATGACTAACAGTTAAAAGAATTAAACATCTTTTTTTAAGTTTTAATTCACTTAAAGGAAATGAAGATCAAAAGGATGCAGTTTTCTGCTAATGTTTTATAAAGATCTGTATGTTTTATAAAGAAAGTAAATTTGTACCTGTTTAGTGAACGCGTGCCAAAAGCAAAGAGGTGCTGAAGTCCCTCCAAAAAAAAAGCAACAAGCGTCCAAACTGCGCAACGTCCTCGTTCAGGTGCCGGGACCGGAGGGTCCCCGAATGCGGTGAACGCAAGAGTGTGTGTGTTTATATAGCGTAGTGCACGTGCAGAGTGGGGTCCGGGGGAATCCGGCAGCTCCAGTCGGACCCGGGAAGCGACTGGCGGAGGAGCGGTGCTGCCGGCGGTGCTGCTGCTCGTCCGACTGTGCTGTGCGCCTGTGTGTGTGAGTGTGTGTGTGCGTGCCCGTCCATTCCTCCGGTTGGGTAGGTAATGAGGCGGGTGGGGGGCGGCTGCCCCCTCTACCCACCCCCCTCACTCACTCATCCACCCCCTTCTTCCCTCCTTCACTCCTCCTCCTCGTGCTCCCGCTTCGCCTTCTTCAGGACACCCAATGGCGAGTCGGCTCCAAGAAGGCAGAGAGACCTGCGTTACCTGCGCGTGAGACAGAGCTCCCTGCATGCATGTGTGTGTGTGTCTCTCACACACGCGTGTGTGTTTCTCACACACTTACACAGCACGCAGCCTCTGGGCAGGGTCTGTTCACAAACTGTGCGGGGAGACAGGGGCTCTTAAATACTCACGCGGTGTGTGTGAGCGCGTGTGCGTGTGTGCATATGTGTGTGTGTGTGTGAGTGTGAGAGAGAGAGATGCGCACGCGTGTGCACGTGAACCCCTTTCATCCAGTCCTCTCCACTCCATAAGGCTTTTAAACAGGCTGGTAGAGTTGGATGTGTGCAATTCTCTATATATGTGTATGTGTGTGTGTGTTTGTTTTATATTGTGTTTTGTGAGGACCAGATTTTACACAACACAGTGGGGACATTTTGCATTTAAACAATTCAAAAGGGGACATTGGATAATTTGGTCCCCATTTTGTAGGAGAAAATGCTTTTTTTATTTAAAAATCCTCCTGTTTTGTTACTTGACTTTGATAAGAAGTAGTTTGGTGTGTGCATGTACTGTGGAGCTCTACCTCACTCTGCATAGATGTATCTCACTCTACCTCCTTCTGCCTCAGCCTACCTACGTTTGCCTCTATTTACCTCCCTCTACCTTACTGTAACTCATACTACCTCGCTCTATCTTGCTCTACCTCACTCTGCCTGACTGTATTTCACTTCTCTTCTCTCTATCTCATTCTAACCTTTTTTACTTCACTCTACCTCCTTTTAATTGACTCTAACCTACATTAGTTCACTTCACCGCACTTTACCTACTTTTGCCTCATTGTATCTTTTTTTAGCCTGCATTACTTTCCTCTCCCTCACTCTACCTCACTCCGCCTCCAGCCTCTTATTAGGTCCTTTCTTCAACATGTGACTTATCTGCATGATTTTTTCCAGGGTAATAGGTAGTTTGATGTGTGTGCATTTACTGTGGAGCTCTACCTCACTCTACCTCCCCATACCTCACTCTACCCCACACTAACTGACTCTACCTATTTTTTGCCTCACTGTACCTTAGTCTACCTCCCTCTGCTTCACTCTACCCCACACTTCCTCCATCTATGCTGCACTACCTCACTTTACCTTGATCCAGCTCACTCTAGCCAACACTAACTCCCTCTAGGTTACTCTACTCTACTCTACTTTTGCCTCATTCTACCTTCCTCTGCCTCCCTCTACCTCTTATTAGGTCCTTTGTTCAACATGTGACTTGTCTGCAGGTATTTTTTCCAGGATAATAAGTAGTTTGGTGTGTGTGCATTTACTGTGGAGCTCTACCTCACTCTACATCCCCATACATCACTCTACCCCACACTAATTGACTCTACCTATTTTTGCCTTACTGTACCTCACTGTACCTTCATCTACCTCACTTCTCCTCACTCTATGCTGCACTACCTCACTCTACCTCCTTCTAATTGACTCTCCCAGTACATTAGTTCATTCTAACGCACTCTACCTACTTTTGCCTCATTTTACCTTACTCTACCTAGCATTCCTCTACCTCGCTCTGCCTCCAGCCTCATATCATGTCCTTTTTTTGACACTTGACTTGGCTGCAGGTTATTTTTTCGGGATGATAAGTAGTTTCATCCCTTACTCTACCTCACTCTACTTTCTTCTACCTTACTCTACCTCACTCTACCTCCCCATACCTCACTCTACCTCCCCATACCTCACTCTACCTATGTTTGCCACATTGTACCTCATTCTTCCCCTCACTCGATCTCCCTCCACCTTCCTCTACCCTTTCCACCAACTTTTGCCTCCCTTTGCCTTGCTTTACCTCAGACTAGTTTACTCTACCTCGCTCTGCCTCCAGCCTCTCATTCTGTCTCACTGTTGCTAAATTTGTCAACAGATAATAATGCAGTTTGAGTTTACTGTTACTCACAATGCAATCGTAGGTCCACCTACACACTTACTGAACTACTCACATTGTTTTAAGGCTGTGTGTGTGTTTGTGTGTGTGTGTGTGTGTGTGTGTTAAAGTGTGTGTGTGTGTGTGTTTACAGTGCCAGGCGCTCGTTCCTCTGGGTTGCCCTAACGACAGACTGAAGCCCAGAACTCTGGGGACAAAAGGCCGCTGCCTCTACAGAGAGCAGAGTAAAGTAAACGACTCCTCGCCGCCGCATTCCTCAGCGTTTCCTCACGGCAAACGTCACGCCGGGGGGGGGATGGGGTGCAGTGGTGGAGGGGGGGTACGGGTGGTGGGATGGTACAGTCCCCAAAGCGCAGGCTTTATTTTGTGCAGGCACCAGTACAGCCATTAAAAGCAAATGTCAGTGATGTCACCCTGATATCTGCCTCCCTTTGTTGGGGAGGGTTTGTTCGCTGCCAGCTCAAAAATAATTGTTTGGACACATAAAGGGAACTATGGAGGAGGCCATGCTGGCTTTGTTAGTCATGTTTAGAGCTGGAAAAGAAAAAAAGTGCTGATTTTCTCTGCGTTCCTGAACGAGGCGGATTCTGTCAGCGTATCGTCAGAACGGTTTACCTGTGCCGGTTTTACTCTGTCTGAAGTAGAGATATTCTCTAGAACAGGGCCGTGCAGAGACCCTTTGGAGGGGCAGGTGCTCAAAGTCAAAAGGGGGCACATCGAGCATTAATTTAAAAACACTATACAGAAACATACCTTACAATATAACCTGTTGATCTGTGGTGTTACTGTAAACTACAAATGAACAGAAGTCATGTTAGATCAGTGTTTCTTAACCCAGTTCCTGAATATTCTACTGCATATCCCCACTGTTCCTCATATTCTAGAGCTTTCTCTGCTTTAAATGCACTTAATAAAGTAAGTGGTGGTATGATGTGTTTAATACACTGGCTAGATATACATAATGACTGATTTATGATCCATAGGGGGCTAAGATATTTGAACAGTTAAACTCAATAAAGGATTATATATTAGCTGATCAGTTTTATGGCAGTGATCAGGGTTAAGAAACTGCTTTAAACTACCAACATAAAGTATTGTACTAAATGCTGAATATCCACAACATCCAGCTTCTAGCTAACTAGTTATCTAAATGAATTTTCATTAATTATAACTTCAATATATATAACTTCATAACAATCCTAAATGAATGAACACAATTTAAAAATGAAATAGTTAGAAATAGTTAGAAATAGCTACCTTAATCTACTCCATGCAAGTTCACTCTTCCCCACACTACCTCCCTCTGGAAGTTCAGAGATGTTGTTTTATCTGGTGTTCTGACGAAACTATTACCAGATATTACAGTTCAGCCAGCTGTACTGAGGAGAGGAGAGTTCTCAGAAGGTAAAAGTAAGAGTTCTGTAACAAATCTGCAGAGTTGAAACTCTGTGGCAATATATAGAAATCCAAATCATAGCGAATGTATTCATTATTAACCAGTTATTATACCATAGTTAGTTCCGATCCTGCATTGTGATTGGCTGAGAGTGTTTCTATGAGTACCGTTATCATCTGGTAATGCAATGTAACTGAAGCTCTACATGTATTACTGTATTACTCCGCCACATACAGGTAACCTAGCAACGATGCAGCAGCGCTTACAAACCAAACAGTGCAGCTACAAACAGAGCAGCAATGGAACTATTTTAACTTGTCTTTTATCAGGGGCTGAGTAATCTGATGGGGACATCTTTTTACGCTGTGGTGTAGTAAAGTGGTTTTGTGTGGTTTTAGTCTGAATCTGCGTTTCGGCTCTTCCATCATCTCACGCTCCGCCAACAGGATTAAAACCCCTCACATCCTGTACAGAGCGACGGGAGCCCCGGGCCGGGAGGAGCCATTAGGACTCTGATACGACCGATAGTCCGTCCTGAGGCTGTAAACTAGTGTGTGTGCAGATACATCAGCATTTCAGACATGGAAAAACACACACACACACCTCTATACACACACACCTCTATACACACACACCTCTATACACACACACGCACAGTAAGGATCTCTCTGGGGGAGTATATCAGCTTGGCAGATGTTCTGATGTGACCAAATAAAAGGAATCTATTGCTGTAACTTCAAAACACACCATCAGCTGAACATCAGCTGGTGATGAACAGGAACGGATGGAGAACAGTGTAGCTGAAGGACGTGTTCAGAGATCTGTTAGTAATGTTTGTTGGCAATCTGGATATAATAATGTCTATATTAATAAAAGAACAGAATCGTGTCCCATGGCTTTTGTCATGTCCAACAGAAACTATAGATTGCTGCACTGACCTGTAAGATATATATTGTATGGGATATATATTGTGCATTGAATATATACACCCAGACAAAGCTATGCCATCCATACATCCCACTGCCCTTTCTTGCTTAGATCAAAAACAACTATGATATGCATGTGTTGAGTGCAAGCAACTTAATATAATCATTGCAATACATTTACACAAGTAAGATAGATCGAATGTGCAATAGTTACTTTAAGTTAAAAAAGTTAAGTTTCAGGTTCACCATATTTTCAGTTTGAAAACTTATGATTTGGGTGGACTTAACTTATTAGGGTTTACGGTGTACATGATTTACATGATTACAGTAATTTTGTTTGTTTAACACTTTTAAAGTTAATATATGTATATTATTTATGTATATGCAGCATCGCCTACTATCATAATTCAGCGTTATTTAGCATTAGCTAGCGTTACGCCTCAAACAAAACCGCAGAATCTGAGGGACGGAACATAAAGCCCCCTGACTGATTAGAGTTGGCCACAGTGGAAGAGCCTGTTTTAGACTCAGCGCTGCTTTCATGGCTGCACCTGTGTGTATGTATGTGTGTGTGTGTGTGTGTGTATGGGGGGATTGAGTGGTGGGTCACTCCGATGTTGGGAACAAAAAGCGAGGTTAGAAAAACGTGAGCGTCATCGGGTCTGCAGCTCCACGCGCCGCTCCAGCACTCGGCACAAAGCGCCGGGAATCAACAGGGATTTACCCAACACAAAGCCTGCAGCCGCCACACACACACACACACACACACACACACACACACACACACACACACACACACACACACACACAGGGGTACTAAAACACACGCGTACGCATACATCCCAGAACCACTGATTCAGCAGCTGGAGCCGGAGTTTGGGGTGTTTTCCATGTGTCCCAAAATATAAAATATACAATCCTAAATAAATAAATAAAATACTGCTCTGGCGAACTTTTGTTTACATGCCTCCCCTGTCTCTCTCTCTCTGTTGTGCTCGGCGTGACTTCAGTTAGTTTCCGCCCGTTCTCGTTTTTCCACCCGTTCTCAGGCTCCCTATCTCCTTATAAGGGCATTTCTTTTCCTGGTCGTGTCCCAATTCACTAGCCGGGGCAGTGGTAGTGTATTGGAGTGCAACCCTGACGACACGGGTTTGATCCCGCGTGAGGAGCGGTGTATTTATTTACTTATTATTTTTCCCTTTCTTTTTGGGTTTACCTGCTTTGAATTCAACTGTTCTAAGCAATTGGGTTCAACAAGCCTCTGGGCTGGAGAGCTACTGGAGAGTCTGTAGTAGCACTCCATCCCATTACACTTCATTACACTTCATTTACAAAGCACAATTTGTTAGGGGTTAGGGGAAGTGTTGGAGCTACATAATCCTCTAAACTAAGATTTTTCAGAGGCAAACTCCAAACAGAGGACTATAAGAATCACTGGCAATATAGCACTGACAAAGCAAACAAAGAAACTCACAAATTTGAGTATTTTCATTGTTAAAAATTACTATAACCACTATATGACATAGATAAATGTGTAGGATATTTATTTAGCTTTCTCCTCCTTACCTGTGTGTTCTCTCCTCACGTGTTCCTCCTGTATCTCTGCCTTAGTGTTTTCACCTGTGTTAATTTGTAACTCTGCCCCCTTGTTACCTATCCCCAGGTGTTTCCTGTTTCCCACATGTATTTATAGTCCATTTATTTAGTGTCCCTTGTCGGTTCTTGTGCGTCTTTATGTCTGTTAGGTTGCTACTCCTTTGTTTTCTGTTATTGTGTTTACTAGTTCCCATGTTCTCTTTTGTTTTCTTGTTTTTGTTTAAAAAATACTAGTTTTTGAGTTCACTCTCCGCGTCTCCTTGCTGTTTAACAGCATTTGTGCCAATTTTTTCATAACAAGCAACTAAAAAAAATCAGTTTCAGTAGCTACCTATCTAACTTTACAGTTTCACCCTAAATTGTGCAACAGATAGCAGAGCATTTAACGTGAAATGGAAAGATAAATTAAAATAAAAGGTGACAAAAGCTTCCTCACTTCCCCCTTCTAAAGCTTTTTGATGATTTTAGATGATATTTATGCAGAAATATAGAAAATTCACAAACAAAAAAGGTTCATAAACGTTCGAGCACCACTGTAGAGACCAAACCGATGTTGTTTCGTGTGTTATATTCAATTTTGTACATTTTATTCTGGTTAGGTTCAGTTTTATGCAGCAGTTTGCCCGACGCTTTAACACAAGACCATCACAAAGAGGCGGGAATCAAGCGGGATTTACCCAACACAAAGACTGCAGCCGCCACACACACACACACACACACACACACACAGGTACAGAAACACATGCATACGCACACATTCCAGAACCACTGATTCAGCAGCTGGACCCATTCTGGCAGATGAGTGTATACACACACACACTCAAACACACAAACAAACACACACCCACCTCATCTAGGATGTGCAAACAATATGCATACAAATGAAAAACAAGAGCATACACAATCAAGCAGATATACATTCAAATGTGATTACACACACACACACACACTCACACACACACACTCTCAGAATAAATATGTACCCGCTGCCTGGCTGATCACATCAAATATGACATGATTACATTAATATTCATGACGTGAGCAGCTGGATGTGATGAGGATGGGCTTTCATTCTGGTGAATGTTTGTGAAACCTGTTGTCGTACTGATAATTCACTTCAATTAGAAATTAGAATTTAATCCATGTACTTTTTAATCAGCCATTACATTAAAACCACCCCGACCTGCCTCAAAGCATCTCTAAACTCAGACACAGAGTAAAAATATGTGTTTTATACTAGTCATTATCATTTAGCCCATTAATTACATCATATAAAAGTGTTATTCACAGTTAACCTCTCTAAATTATACACTTAATTCTGATAGTAAACTACACCAAATAACACAATCAATCATGATTAACTGCAACAAATAAGTACAGACTGTATGTATATCAGTCTGTCAGTTGATCTACCTGTCAGCCTTTCTGTCTACATGTCTGGTGGTCTGCCTGTCTATCTCTCAGTCTGTCTGTTAGTCTGTCGTTCAGGTGGTATATAATTATGTTAGTTTATCTGGTCTGTCTTTATTCTGTCAGTTGGTCTGTCTGTCTCTCTGTATAACTAACTGGTGGTCTACCTGTATGTTTGTCTTTTAGTCTGTCTGTATATCTGTTTGTCGGTTTGCCTGCCTCTTAGTCTGTCTGTATACCAGTCTTTCAGTCTGCCTCTCTGTCTGTCTCTTGTGCGGTTTGTATTATAGTCTGTAAGCCTGTCTGGTGGTCTGCCTGTCTGTTTTCCTTCAGTCTGTCTACATATCTCTCTGTCTGTATATATGTCTGTTGCTCTGCCCGTCTCTCAGTCTATCTGTATATCAGTCTTTCAGTTGGTTTACTTATCTGTCTGTTGTTTTTTTGTGTCTGTTGTTCTGTCTGTCTGGTAGTCTGTCTGTCTCTCAGTCTGTCAGTTGGTCTGCCTGTATGTCTCTCTGTCTATCTCTCAGTCTGTCTGCATATCTGTCGGTCTATTGGCCTGCCTCTCTCTCAGTCTGTCTGTATATTAGTCCGTCTCTAGGTCTGTCTGTCAATCTGTCTTTCAGGTGGTTTGTATGTCAGTTTATCTGGTGTCCTGCCTCTGTCTGTCTTTTGTTTTTTTTCTGTCTCTCAGTCTATCTGTCTTTCAGTCTGTCTGTATATTAGCCTGTCAGTTTGCCTGCCTGTCTGCCTCTCTGTTTATCTTTCTGGTGGTCTGTCTGTCTTTCAGTCTATTTGTATATATCTGTATGTCTTTCAGTCAATCTGCCTATCTGTCTGTTGGCCTGCCTGTCTGGTTGTCTGTCTCTTTGTCTATCTTTTTGGTGCTCTGCCTGTCTTTTTGTCTTTCAGCATGTCTGTAGAACTCTCTGTCTGTATATCTGTCTGTTGGTCTTCCTGTCTCTCAGCCTGTCTGTTTATCTGTCTGTCTGCCTGGCAACCTGTCTGTCTGTATATCTGTAATCTGTTTTTTACAGTCTGTATTTTTTCTTTTGGCAGCAACAATAAACAGATAAGTAAATTCACAGGATCATTTTTACATCAGTTCGGCCATCTGTCTACAGACTCTCAGTTTCCTGTTGGATTATATTGATTCCTTCGGGACAGTGAGACAGATTTCTTGAGCTGTTCCTTGAGATGTAATAATTACAGTATATATCATCAACAATTTGGAAAAGAGAATTCAGCTCCGTTATGTTGGCAGCACTCATACAGCCCAAACCATGAAGCTACCACCACCATGCTTGACCCTGAAGGGACAGTTGCCTTGGTACTCCTTACCAGGATGCCACAGGACACGGCTCCTGTAATCCAAGATCTTGAACTACTCGTCTTCACTACACTGTTTGCAGGCTTTCTTGTGCATCAGCTTCAGAAGAGGCTACCTTTTAGAACAGCACCATGCAGACAGAGTTGATGCAATGCAGTGTGTGCAGGGCGTATGGTCTAATCACTGCATTCACTTCATTCGAAGTCAAACTTTGCGTGTCTGTTGTATATTTCTGTCATTCTGCTCCACTGTGACTGATAGCAGTTCACATTAGCATGTTGTAGCATGATGGTGTTAGCTAGCACTAGCCGGGATCACTTTTTTCATCTCAAATACTCACTGCGTTAGTGGAGCACTGAATATACATTTCGAGAGACTTACATGTTTTAAAAATGATTTAAAATGCCTATTCCTATTAGTTAGTGATTGTGATTATTATAAGATTAGCTGACGTTAGCTAAAGCTCAGTGCTAGCCTTTTTTTGTTTTAGCTAAAACACAAGCATATTTAGGTTTCGTAATATATAAATTTAAAAAAGAATATACGTCAGAACTTAAATTTTGGATGATTTCTCAATATCTTATTTCTTATCCATATAATTGATTCGATATTACATAAAACACATGTTGAGGTATTTTGTTATTATTATTTTCTTACAATTTTATAAAATTTTATTTTATTTTTTATACTTAATCGTTGAACATGAGTTCCACGCAGCTCGCTCCAGTCTATTCAGAGTAACATGGAAAATTAGCAGCAAACCAGCATCAAATGGAGTTCTCTTTAGCCACAGGGCTGAGTGTGTGTGTGAGTGTGTGTGTGTGTGTGTGTGTGCATGGCTGGGCGATTTTGCTGTAGATGGATGCCTGAGAGGAGGTGTGGTAGGGGGTCCAGCAGTGCTTTGATCATTACCGCCTGTGGAAGACAGGTTCTGACAGTGAAACTACCCCCTCTTACACACACACACACATCAACACACACACACACACACACACACACACACATATACACACACACACTTTCCCAAGAAGTATGATTATAGTAACTTTAGCAGCGAATGCACTTCTCCAGAGTCACACGAGAAACTGGAATAACTCTCTGTAGGCCTTATTCCACAAACCTTATTCCATAGTCTGCTGCTAACTGGCCCCTATGGTCTCACACTGGGTTCCAGGTGGTTGCTATGGTGTTGCTAAGTGAATGTTATATCTGTGGCTTTAATGTCATGCCTGATCTTTCTTTCTCTGTCTCTCTCTCTCTCTCCATCACACACACACACACACACACTCTATATAAAGAGAGAGAACTGACTTCCAGTTCTGTTTAATGCAGAGATTTAATTTAGTCTAGGTGTGTATATCAGAGTGTGTGTGTGTGTAGAGTGTGTGTGTGTAGAGTGTGTGTGTGTGTGTGTGTGTACAGAGTGTTTGTGTGTAGAGTGTGTGTAACAGGAGGTCTGTACATGGTCAGGATCTGTCTACAGTAGAGTCTGAACTGACTCAGTAAGACAGTTAACTGGGCTGTGTTCAGACTGCCAGCCTTAATCTTATTTACCACAGCAACCCATACAGATACCACATCAACCCATATGCAGAAACAGATACCACAGCAACCCATACAGATACCACATCAACCCATATGCAGAAACAGATACCACAGCAACCCATACAGATACCACATCAAGAAACAGATACCACAGCAACCCATACAGATACCACATCAACCCATATGCAGAAACAGATACCACAGCAACCCATACAGATACCACATCAACCCATATGCAGAAACAGATACCACAGCAACCCATACAGATACCACATCAACCCATATGCAGAAACAGATACCATAGAAACCAACACAGATACTACAGCAACTCATTCAGATACCACAGCCACTCATACAGATACCACAGCAACCCATTCAGATACCAAAGCAATCTATACAAATATCACAACAATCCATATAGATACCACAGCAACCCACAGATACCACCACAACCCATAGAAACCATAGAAACCAACACAGATACCATAGAAACCAACACAGATACTACAGCAACCCTGCAGATACCACAGCCACCCATACAGATACCACAGCAACCCATTCAGATACCAAAGCAATCTATACAAATACTACAACAACCCATATAGATACCACAGCAACCCACACAGATACCGCAGCAGCCCACGCAGATACCACAGCAACCCATACAGATACCACAGCAACCCATTTGCAGAAACAAATTACACAGCATCCCATACAGATACCACAGCAACCCATACAGATACCACAGCAACCTGGACTCAGTTGAGTTGTGTAGATATCAGCGATATTGAGGAAACCTCCCCTAAGAGTACCCCAGAGACCCCCTCCCCTCTCCATTTATGTGCGGGAGATGCACACATGTGTGTGTGTGTGTGTGTGTGTGTGTGTGTGTGTGTGTGTGTGTGTGTGTGTGTGTGTGAGTTTGTAGCTCTGCTCGCCGAGTGGTTGTCATGACGACAGAGAGGAAATGGAATGCAGTAAATATCTCAATTTGCCAATCAACCCCCTTCCACTGTCATCACACACACACACACACACACACACTCACTCTACACACTCTACACACACACTTGAGAGTCTGGGTTTTTCAGGAACAGGGTCAGGACACAACAAAAATAGACCCAGACAGACGACTGGATAAACAAACACTGGTGCTACAACGAGTACTAGCACTATGTCCCATGACTTTTGCCATATCGCATGTTAATGCTATAGAGCGCTGCACTTTAGCTGAACCGTGCCTGAGCTCACCTGTGCACCTGGGTATGCGTTACTGTACCTGCACCTGGGTTCTATATGGGGAAAACTATGATACAGGTGGAGTAAAACGAACATTGTTGTTTTATTCTATAAACTACAGACAACATTTCTCCCAAATTACAAATAAAAATATTCTCATTTAGAGCATCTATTTACAGAAAATGAGAAATTACTGAAATAACAAAAAAGATGCAGAGCTTTCAGACCTCAAATAATGCAAAGAAAACAAGTTCATATTCATAAAGTTTTAAGAGTTCAGAAATAATCAATATTTGGTGGAATAATCCTGGTTGGTTTTTAATCACAGTTTTTTTTTTCATGCATCTTGGCATCATGTTCTCCTCCACCAGTCTTACACACTGCTTTTGGATAACTTTATTCTGCTTTACTCCTGGTGCAAAAATTCAAGCAGTTCAGTTTGGTTTGATGGTTTGTGATCATGCATCTTCCTCTATTCCTCTACTAGTAAAGTCGGTTATTAGGCTGAAGCGATAAGAGACAGATCTCCTTCACCCGACACACAGGGGAGAGGAGGAAGGGCAAAAACGAATAAAGAAGAAAGGAGGGGGCAGAAGGAGTGAGAGAGGAGAACAAGGAGCCACGGTGAAACAAGACAAAGAGAGAAACAAAGACAGAGAGAAGAAAGAAAACAGAAAAAAGAGAGAAAAAGAGAGAGAGAGAAAGAGAGAGAGAAAGAGAGAGAGAGAAAGAGAGAGAGAGAGAGAGAGAGAAAGAGAGAGAGGTGGTCACCTGAAGATGCCCCGCCCAGCCTGGTCCGAATAGTGGTGGTGGGGGGGCGGGTATTGTGGGGGGCGTCGCCATGGAGAGGGGCACCGGTCACCATGGCAACCGCTGGGCCGGGGGTCAGCGGCCACAGGAATGTGTTTGCACACAGAGGTGCATGCTGGGAGGAGAGTCCTGCTGTGTGTGTGTGTGTGTGTGTGTGAGCGAGGGTTTGGGGTGGTGAGCAGGTTATCCTAAGAAAAACTTTAAATTTAAATGTAAAGAATAAAGTGATTATAATCCTAATTTTGTACATAAAGACCCTGTACAGGGCATGTTGCGATGCTCATCACTATCTTACACCTCACCAACAGTCTTTTATCACTCATTCCTCCTGTCTGTTTTAAACAGCAGCAGATCTTCGGAATATATCTACACTGATGGGCGTGGTGTTCTGGAAATGAGGTGTGTTCAGGTACATTTCTGGAGTTTTATCTTGTTTATCTTGGTAACAGAAAACACAGGAGCTCCACTGACTGAATACAACCTAGACAGACGCCAACAGTCAGACGTTCATCGCTATCTCGGTAACACAGGCGCGCCGAGCCGAGCGTACACCCCCACCTATTACACACACATGAACACACAGCAGCACAAACCCAACATTTACATCAACAATAAACAGAATAGTAAATAAAATAACATTGCTGTTCCCGTAAATGAGCTGCTGGAGCTCCTTCACAGCGTCAACCAGCAGCTCAGTTTCCTCTGCTGAGAAGAGTTTGTTGAACACGTCCAGGTAGCTGCACCGTTAAAATAGCAATCACTAGCAATTAGCAATTACTCAGATGGTTGCTATGATGTTGATGGGTTTGTAGGATTGGTGTTGCCAGGCGTTGGTGTTGGTAGCTATGGCCAGGCGTTGGTGTTGGTTGCTATGATATTACTACAATATATGGTTGCTTACTATCACTAGTGGTTGCAAGGTGGTTACTGAGATGTTGCTTGGTGGTTGCTATGATGATGCTAAATGGATGCTTATTAAGTGAAAATATAAAAATAAGTAAAGTAGAGAGACCAACATTTCTACTTAAGTAAGAGTCACTGGATTAGATCTGGATTTTTTAATTAGTACATCATTAATACTGATAAATAATTCCCATCAAACTATAAAGAGTAATATTTAACAGTAGGACATGATGTTTAAAATGTGATTTTTCATAAAGGAAAAGTTTTAAAAGTATTTTTTTAAGAGCAGACCGAACTGGAGCTGAACTCTGAGACTCTCTCAGCTCTACTGAGGTGCAGAATATTTCCCTCACTCTTTGAACCGCACCGCTGCTAATCCCCCCACTCCTCAGGTGGTGCATCCCAGCCGAGTGTGTGTGTGTGTGTGTGTGTGGAGCCAGATGACAAAAGGAGAGTTTGGACGTGGCATGAAACCGGAAAGAGTTACACAAAGCCCGAGTGACAGAGTGAAGGGGACCATGCCGTCTGGACCATGAGGAGGGGAGGCTTTGATCTGTCCGGTTCTGGAAGAGAGAGAGAGGGAGAGAGAGAGAGAGAGAGAGAGAGAGAGAGAGAGAGAGAGAGAGAGAGAGAGAGAGAGAGAGAGAGAGAAAGAGAGAAAGAGAGAGAGAGAGAGAGAGAAAGAGAGAGAGAGAGAGAGGGAGAGAGAGGGAGAGAGAGGGAGAGAAAGAGAGAAAGAGAGAGAGAGAGAGAGAGAGAGAGAGAGGGCAACTGGGTTTGTGAACAGTAGCTATAAAGGGGTTCTCTTTATTATTTTTCTTTTAAGTTATATATGTATACATATACAGCTCTAGAAAAAAAAAGAGAGCTCCTAAAAATGATGAGTTTCTTTGATTTTACCAAATTAAAAACCTCTGGAATATAATCAAGAGGAAGATGGATGATCACAAACCATCAAACCACCAAACTGAACTGCTTGAATTTTTGCACCAGGAGTAAAGCAGCATAAAGTTATCCAAAAGCAGTGTGTAAGACTGGTGGAGGAGAACATGATGCCAAGATGCATAAAAAATGTGTTTAAAAAGTGGTGGGTTATTTCACCAAATATTGGAATAATTTCTGACTTCTTAAAACTTTATGAATATGAACTTGTTTTCTTTGCATTATTTGAGGTCTGAAAGTTCTGCATCTTTTTTGTTATTTCAGCCATTTCTCATTTTCTGTAAATAAATGCTCTAAATGAGAATATTTTTATTTGGAATTTGGGAGAAATGTTGTCTGTAGTTTATAGAATAAAACAACAATGTTCATTTTACTCAAACATAAACCTATAAATAGTAAAATCAGAGAAACTGATTCAGAAACTGAAGTGGTCTTTTATTTTTTTTCCAGAGCTGTATATAAAGTAAATGTACTGTATATAAATACTCATCTTCAAAACAACATTTGCATCCAGAAGAAAGTGTAGGATTATAATTATATTCAAAATAAATTTAGACTGATATTTAGGGTAATATTTACTGATATACACCTACAGTAGTTGTGTGTAACGGATGTGTAATTCATGTGTAACGCTGCAACATGCCAGATATCTCAGCATGTAGAGAGTTGAAGAGGTTCCTAATGTTCCTCCTGTGATAATCCATCCCATAATAACTCCAGTATTCTCTATACACCGTAGCTGCAGATTGTGTGGTAGGCGTATAGGAGTGTTGATAGGGCATCCAATTGTAGTGATCTTTAGGTTAGCCATTAATATGCAGCTTGATTTAGGGTGGGTCAGTTTGTCTTTGCTATCATAACAACAGATAAAGTACACCTTGCGCAAAAGTCATGCACTAATTCTCTTAATTAATGATGGGTGTGGTTAATTAATGTTGGGCGAAACATGAAATAAACCAATCAGAGTGTCTCTTGCTCATCATTCCCTTTAAGAGTAGATCAGGTGAGCTCTGACTTTGGTGGATTGCTATTTTAACGGTGCAGCTACCTGGACGTGTTCAACAAACTCTTCTCTATTGTTGATGTAAAAGTTGGGTTTGTGCTGCTGTGTGTTCATGTGTGTGTAATAAGTGGGGGTGTACACTTGGCTCGGCACAGCGCCTGTGTTACTGAGATAGCGATGAACGTCTGACTGTGTAGATATATTCAGAAGCTCTGCTGCTAAACGATGCTTGGTGTTGTATTAATGCTTTTGCAATATTGTTCTTATTACAGTCATAGCAAATAAAGCCACTATGGAAGTTTAATTTTGAGAGAGCGAGAGAAAGAGAGAGAGAGAGAGAGAGAGAGAAAGAAAGGAAGTGAGGAGGGAAAGCTGTGGAATTTCCAAATGAAAGGAGAAGTTTTTTCCTTTAATGCGATTAAAGTTTTCCATCTCACTGCATCTCCTCTCCTGTGGACAGTCCGACTCCTGAGTGTGTGTGTGTGTGTGTGTGTATGAGTGTATGAGAGTGTGTGTGTGTGTGTGCGTGTGTGTGTGAGAGTGTGTGTGTGTGTGTGTGTGTGTGTGCATGACATGAACTGAGTGAACTTCTGAAGATGTGTGACTGAAAATGACAAGAGTGGGCAGAGTTTGGCAGGTGTGTGTGTGTGTGTGTGTGTGTGTGTGTGTGTGTGTGTGTGTGTGTGTGTGTGTGAGTGTGTGAGTGTGGGGGGGTTTATAGAGTTTAGAGACACTGCAATCAGAGTTACACAATTAATCAATTCATATTTTTAATAGATGCACCCGATTGGCTGATCAAGTTCTAGGGATTCTAGATATGTAGGATTTCTGTTCATCGCTTACAAGATATCACCTCACAACCTATACAGGTGCAGGCATTCCCAAGCCGTACCCTCAGGTAAAACTACGTGTTAAATTTATGTAAATTCCCATGACGTTTAGGTTTTGGTGTGTACTGTAAGTGTTTTTGCTCCGGGTCCTTTAGTCTGCACTGTAAACTCAGTGAAGGCAGTCTGAGACACTTGATCTGGGATTAGATTTTGGATTTAATTCTATAGAACAAAAAGGATATAGATTTATACAGGACTACAGTGATGCAGATGTCAATCAAAGTATTCACACCAATACAGTAACACCAAGTGAGTGTGTGTGTTTAGTGAGTGTGTGTGTGTGTTTGTGTTTAGTAAGCTAGTGGAACATATGGCCATTGCTTTGAGGATGTTGCTCATTCCTAATCATATGCTGATCTCCTCCTCTAGAGCTGCTCTCTCTCTCTCTCTCTCTCTCTCTCTCTCTCTCTCTGTTTCTTTTTTATCTCTATCTATCACTCTTTGCCTCAATCTATCACTTTATCTTTCTCTCTCTCTTTCTTTCATCTCTATCACTTTCTCTCTATTTCTTTCTTTATCTCAATCTATTTTTTTCCTGTCTCTTTCACTCTCTCTCTTCTATCTATCTATCTATCTATCTATCTATCTATCTATCTATCTATCTATCTATCTATCTATCTATCTATCTCTTTCTTTATTTATCTCTCAGTCACGGTCTCTGTCTTTCACTCTATCTCTCTCTATTTCTTTCTTTATCTCTATCAGTCTCTGTCTCTATCTATCACTCTACAATATCTCTCTATCTATCACCCTCTGTCTCTATCACTCTCTCGCTCTATTTCTGTAGTTCTTTCTTTATCTTTATCTATCAGTCTCTGACTTTATCTATCACTCTATCTCTATCTTTCTTTATATCTATCTATCAGTCTCTGTCTTTATATATCACTATCTCTATCTCTATCTCTCTCTATCTCTACAGTATCTCTCTCTCTCTCTCTCTCTTTATTTCTTTATCTGTATCTATCACCCTGTCTTTATCTATCACTCTGTGTCTCTCTATATTTCTTTATTTATTGTGATCTATTTCTTTCTTTGTCTCTTTCACTATGTCTCTCTCTCTATATATTTCTTTCTTTATCTCCATCACTCTCTTTCTCTATTTCTTTCTTTATCTCTATCTAGTCTTTCTTTCTTTCTTTCTTTCTTTCTCTATCACACTCTTTCAAAACATATATATGTACAGAGAAAGAGAGAGAGAGACAGTGACAGAGATAATATATGTTATTCTATCTCTACCTCTCTCTCTTTTTTCTCTCTATCTCTTTCTATACCTTTTCATGAGCATGTTTTGTAGAGCCCATAGACCTATTCTCCTATTTTATCATATGTGCTCTTTAGGAAATTTAGAGATATCTTGGATTAAGATTTGTATAGTGGATTTTTTTACAGATTATACTGGTAATTAGGGCTTATAACACTGTTATTACTGTTTAGAACTGTTCTATACTGTACAGGTGATTTAGAGCTGCTGGTTTCAGAGCTGCTGTTCTGCAGTGATGTGCTGCATGGAGCCACTAGGGAGCGCTGCGGTGCCTCATATATTCTCCAGTCTGAACCGCCTACTGACACCAGATCAGTCTGTACACTGCAGTTACTGCTCAAACAATCAGCATTAAAATACACTATTTATTAAATACACGACTTATAAAATACACTTAATTTTTTTAAAATACACTATTTTTTAAAATACACTTAATTTTTTTATAAATACAGTTTTTAAAATACACTACTTATAAAATTCACTATTTATAAAATACACTACTTAGAAAATACACTACTTATAAAATACACTACTTAGAAAATACACTTAATTTATAAAATACACTATTTATAAAATACACTATTTATAAAATACACTATTTATAAAATACACTATTTATAAAATACACTATTTAGAAAATACACTATTTAGAAAATACACTATTTATAAAATACACTATTTATAAAATACACTACTTATAAAATACACTATTTATAAAATACACTACTTATAAAATACACTACTTAGAAAATACACTTAATTTATAAAATACACTACTTATAAAATACACTTAATTTATAAAATACACTACTTAGAAAATACACTTAATTTATAAAATACACTACTTATAAAATACACTTAATTTATAAAATACACTACTTAGAAAATACACTTAATTTATAAAATACACTACTTATAAAATACACTACTTAGAAAATACACTTAATTTATAAAATACACTATTTATAAAATACACTATTTATAAAATACACTATTTATAAAATACACTATTTATAAAATACACTACTTATAAAATACACTACTTAGAAAATACACTTAATTTATAAAATACACTACTTATAAAATACACTTAATTTATAAAATACACTACTTAGAAAATACACTTAATTTATAAAATACACTACTTATAAAATACACTACTTAGAAAATACACTTAATTTATAAAATACACTACTTATAAAATACACTATTTATAAAATACACTATTTATAAAATACACTATTTATAAAATACACTATTTATAAAATACACTATTTATAAAATACACTATTTATAAAATACACTACTTATAAAATACACTACTTAGAAAATACACTTAATTTATAAAATACACTACTTATAAAATACACTTAATTTATAAAATACACTACTTAGAAAATACACTTAATTTATAAAATACACTACTTATAAAATACACTACTTAGAAAATACACTTAATTTATAAAATACACTATTTATAAAATACACTACTTATAAAATACACTTAATTTATAAAATACACTATTTAGAAAATACACTATTTATAAAATACACTATTTATAAAATACACTATTTAGAAAATACACTTAATTTATAAAATACACTATTTATAAAATACACTACTTATAAAATACACTATTTATAAAATACACTACTTATAAAATACACTATTTATAAAATACACTACTTATAAAATACACTATTTATAAAATACACTACTTATAAAATACACTATTTAGAAAATACACTTAATTTATAAAATACACTATTTATAAAATACACTACTTATAAAATACACTATTTATAAAATACACTACTTATAAAATACACTATTTATAAAATACACTACTTATAAAATACACTATTTATAAAATACACTACTTATAAAATACACTACTTATAAAATACACTATTTATAAAATACACTACTTATAAAATACACTATTTATAAAATACACTACTTATAAAATACACTACTTATAAAATACACTATTTATAAAATACACTACTTATAAAATACACTACTTATAAAATACACTATTTATAAAATACACTACTTATAAAATACACTACTTATAAAATACACTATTTATAAAATACACTATTTAGAAAATACACTACTTATAAAATACACAATGTAGAAAATACACATCATTTATGAAAGTGATTATAGAATCTGAATCTGATCATTTGCATAGAATCTACATCAGAAAACTGAAATAGAAACACATAAAAAATTATGTAGTAACTTAAAAGTGACTTAAAACTTAAATTAAAACTCAAATTAAAATACTCTGTGAAGAAGAGTTTAGGTGCTCTTATCTAGGGATCTGTTAACTTGCACTTGTACACTGAAAATGTTCCCTTAAAAGTAGAAAAAACAACTGCATGATAATATATAATTAATATAATAATATAATAACATATATGGACATACCCTCATCTCTGCAGACACATCCTCCGAGATGCATTATTATAATATCTTAATAGTTTTACCATAATTTGCACTACTTCTTTATTTATTTGTCCGCTGTTTATTTCTTTTTGCACTGAAAATGTATTATATATCTGTACATTTTGTACTTACACTGTTCTGTACAAATGATATTAGTTATCTTCTCAATATGCACAGCAACTGCTCTCGCTCTATTACACACACACAATACAATACTCTACTTTCATACTTTATATTTTATTGTATTTTTAGATGTAATATTATATCTTATCCTTCTTTTGTAACTTCTGTGTACTACTGTATGTATACCCTATATCTATCCTTTACAGTACCAACCCCAGCGACACTTTTATACTATATTTTCTACCTTTAAACCAAAGCTAATTTTAACCCAAATCACCTCAATCTAGTAGTTCTGTACAATCTGATAGGAACTTAAAAATATATATAAATAAATATATATATATACAGTTAGGTCCGTATATATTTGGACAGAGACAAAATTTTTCTAATTTTGATTCTAGACATTACCACAATGGATTTTAAACAAAACAATTCAGATGCAGTTGAAGTTCAGACTTTCAGCTTTAATTCAGTGGGTTGAACAAAATGATTGCATAAAAATGTGAGGAACTAAAGCATCTTTTAAACACAATCCCTTCATTTCAGAGGCTCAAAAGTAATTGGACAGATTAAATCATTGTAAATAAAATGTTCATTTCTAGTACTTGGTTGAAAACCCTTTGTTGGCAATGACTGCCTCAAGTCTTGAACTCATGGACATCACCAGATGCTGTGTTTCCTCCTTTTTAATGCTCTGCCAGGCCGTCACTGCGGCGGTTTTCAGTTGCTGTTTGTTTGTGGGCTTTTCTGTCTGAAGTTTAGTCTTTAACAAGTGAAATGCTGCTCAATTGGGTTGAGATCAGGTGACTGTCAAAGTCAAAGTCAAAGTGTTTTTTATGGTCATTTCAGCTATATACAGAGTACACAGTGAAACGAAACAACGTTCCTCCAAGGACCATGGTGCACATAAACACAGTGTAGACAGAACAATAGTGCAACAGTACAAAAGTGCAGACAGACAATACAACACAATACAGACAAAGAATAATAAATAACAAGACAGTGTGCAAATTATGCAGTGTGCAAAAAAGACCAGTGAGGTAGTAATTACTCTATTACACAGTGTGCAATAGAGTCCAGTGAGGTAGTAGGGTTTTTAGTGCTTTCCATTTTCTGGGGTAAGTGGGGTAAGAGTGTGTGTGCATGTACAGAAAAACCATCAGTTCAGTCTCTGCAGTTGAGGAGTCTGATGGCTTGGGGGTAGAAGCTGTTGCAGAATCTGGTCGTGCTGGACCGGATGCTGCGGTACCTTCTTCCCGAAGGCAGGAGGGAGAACAGTTCGTGTGAGGGATGGGTGGGGTCATTCACAATGCTGGTTGCTTTGCGGATGCTGCGGGTGGTGTAAATGTGCGTGATGGAGATGCAGGTCCCAAACCAGGCAGTGATGCAGCTGCTCAGGATGCTCTCAATGGTCCCTCTTTAGAAGAGAACTTGACTTGGCCATTCAAGAATATTCTGCTCCTTTGCTTTGATAAACTCCTGGGTTGCTTTGGCTTTATGTTTAGGGTCATTGTCCATCTGCAGTATGAAGTGACGACCAATCAGTTTGGCTGCATTTGGCTGGATCTGAGCACACAGTATGGCTCTGAATACCTCAGAATTCATTCGGATGCTTCTGTCCTGTGTCACATCATCAATAAAACACTAGTGACCCAGTGCCACTGGCAGCCATGCATGCCCAAGCCATCACACTGCCTCCACCGTGTTTTACAGATCATGTGGTATGCCTTGGATCATGAGCTGTACCACTCCTTCACCATACTTTTCTCTTTCCATCATTCTGGTAGAGGTTGATCTTGGTTTCATTTGTCCAAAGAATGTTCTTCCAGAACTGTGCTGGCTTTTTTTAGATGTTTTTTTAACAAAGTCCAGTCTAGCCTTTTTATTCTTGAGGCTTATGAGTGGCTTGCACCGTGCAGTGAACCCTCTGTACCTACTTTCATGCAGTCTTCTCTTTATGGTAGATTTGGATATTGATACGCCTACCTCCTGGAGAGTGTTGTTCACTTGGTTGGCTGTTGTGAAGGGGTTTCTCTTCACCATGGAGATTATTCTGCGATCATCCAGCACTGTTGTCTTCCGTGGGCGCCCAGGTCTTTTTGCATTGATGAGTTCACCAGCCCTTTTTTTCTTTCTCAGGATGTACCAAACTGTAGATTTTGCCACTCCTAATATTGTAGCAATTTCTCAGATGGGTTTTTTTCTGTTTTTGCAGCTTAAGGATGGCTTGTTTCACCTGCATGGAGAGCTCCTTTGATTGCATGTTTACTTCACAGCAAAACTTTCCAAATGCAAGCACCACACATTAAATCAACTTCAGGCCTTTTATCTGCTTAATTGAGAACAACATAATGAAGGGATTGCCCACACCTGTCCATGAAATAGCCTTGCAGTCAATTGTCCAATTACTTTAGGTCCCTTTAAAAACAGGGTGGCACATGTTAAGGAGCTAAAACTTCTAAACCCTTCATCCAATTTTAACGTGGATACCCTCAAATAAAAGCTGAATGTCTGGACTTTATGCCCATGTACATTATATAACTTTAACTTGAATATGTTTCAGTAAACAGGTAAAAAGACAAAATTTGTGTCAGTGTCCAAATATATATGGACCTAACTGTATATATTATTTTTCGCCAGCTGAGCTGTTTTATTGTTTTATGCTGAAACAATTTGGCAAATCAATGTGACTCATACAAAGAATTGTTTTGTGAAAGTTACAGTATTTATGGTATATAATTGTAATGTTATAGTATGTGTAGGTTTGTGTGTATGTTATACACTCACACACACACACACACACACATGTATACATGCACACGCACACACACACCTGTTATATTCCACCTGTCTGCAGGTTGGTGAGGTGAGTGACCTGATGATCCGAGAGCACAGCCGACTGATATAAATCACACCGTCACGCTCTCAGCTGCCCACAGAAACACCAAACTATAAAATATATAAAATATTAAAACTGCAGGAAACAGATCACAACACTGAGTGTGAACAGGAAATACAGGGATACGGTGAAATATAATTAAAATATCATCGAAAATATTATATAATTTATATCTATTTTTGTTGATATATTATTTATTCTATTTACATTGACAATTTATCTCTTTATATATTGTACATAAACTGTATTTATAATATTATTAATAGACTAAAAGTATATATATTTACTTAATTGTGCTTAAAACATATTGAGAAATGTCAAAGTATGCTGTAAATATACTAACAGATATATGTACTTACTTAAAATATATTAAAACTACATTAATATTATGCTTTCATCAAATGTTTTAAATGTTTTTTAAAAAGTACAATATAGTGTATTTTAAATAAAAATAGTGAAGTACACTTTTAATTTAATGTAATTCAACATACTTCTAAAATACTTATTTCCAAATATACTTTTGTACATTTTAAGTAAAGTGTGTTAAAAACAGCTGTTCCAGTAGTTCACTTAAAGTACAATGCATCATGTAACTTTTTAGAAAGTAAATTAAATTACTGCATTGGTAAAAAGTTTAAAAAATATATTTAGGTATTGCATTAAATAATAACAGTTAAAATGTATTTCTAGCTGTAGTGCTCTGTAATTATAATTAGGAAAATATAAATATAAGTAAATTATAGGGTGCATTTAAATGTCACATAAAAAAGATTAAGTACATTTGTAACGCGCTAAAAATTGTACTAAAGTATATTGAAATTTCTATATTTATACCCAACAAAGTATACTAGAAATGTGCTTCTTACAAAAGACAGGAACAATAAGCATGTATATTTGTACTCTGATGTAAATATATAGAACACATATATTTAACATCAATTCTCTATATATACTCTGTGTATAATAAATAGTAATACAGTTGTAATACTTATTATTAAATATATTTTAATTTTACTGTAAGCATATTTATATAAAATATGGGGTTAAATACATGAAGTTGTTTAAATGTTTAAATGCTACTTAAGTATATATTTAAACATAGTTACATTTTAGTACAGTAAAGTACACTTAGAAACACTTAATTTAAGAAAGACTTTTGTACTATTTTTATACTGTAATTAAAGTATAATAAGTACAAAAAAGTGGTTTAATTTGATCACTCTTTAAATATACTGATTAATAATAAAGTGGCTACAAGAACACTTTAGTACTTTAGTGCACTATAGTATAATAATGCTTAGTATACTTTAATCTACTTTAATTGACTTTAAATGATAATCTGAATATTTAAATAGTTTTATTATGGAGGGTGGAGTGAGATGTTATCTAGAGCCTCAGACAGATATACTGATATGATGGAACAAATAAACAAGGCTACGTGCAGAACACACACACACACACACACACACACACACACACACACACACACACACACACACAAAAACACACAGATGAAGCGTTGAGGTCAGGTGTGTTAACATCAGCTCAGTAGGTGAACATGGGTCACACAGAATCCCAACCACCTGTTAACATCCTCACCCAGATCCTCAGATATACAGACATATACAATACAGACAACACGACTTAAATACAGAGTTTTTACATTATTTTAAAATATTCTGTATTGTAGATTAATAATAAACTCATCCAAACTAAGAAGAAAATCATATTAAATTATTTATTAAACAAAAAAGTGTAAAACAAACCAGAATATGCTATATTTTATATTTTAGACAACAGTTTTACACACCTCTGCTGGATTTTCTTAATCAGCTTTAAAAGCTGATTCCTAATTCCTTTAATTTTCTCTCAAGAAAGTCTTTATTTTGAAGAAATGTTTGACTTCACGATCAAATAATTTATATTTATGATAAAAAAATCTCTCCTGTTAAATGCACTCTCTCCTGTTACTGGAACTCATTCCTGTTACTTTTTATGTTTTGAGTAACAGGACTTAAAAAGTAACAGAAATTAGTTTTTAGCATATAGCAATTAGCAAAAACATGAAAAATAGCTAAACGGCAGCTATGCTAACAGCACGAGGTCACTGAGCACATTCTAGTGATTTTCCCCGAAATTTGTATTTAAAAAAAATAAATCAATCAGATGTAAGAATGAATTTAGGTAACAGGACTGAGTGTTGAGATTGATCTCCTCAGTCATCTTTACAATAAGATCAAATATACAGAAAAAAACTAATTAGGGAACTTTAAGAACTTTGATCTTCCCATGATCTTCAGAACAAGAACCAGCTGATGATGTCACTTCCTGTTGTAGATGTGACTTCCTGTTCCAGAAAGTTCCAGATGTTTCAGATGATCAGGGTAATGTGTTGCAGTAACAGGACTGAGAGAAAACCACGACACAGGGACACAACTAAAATGTGTATTTTAACTTAAATATTATGGATTTATTAAAGATGGGATTTGGAGTAAAAAAAATCTATCTGTGAAGGATTTTAATAATTATATTTTACTGTAAAGTTTATAGTTATAGAGAGTGGGGGAGAATGGATATCTAATGCTATTATTTCAGTGTTCTAAGTAGTTTTTATTAATGTTTTTATTATGCATATCTTACTTTTGTGATTAGATCAATGTACAAAACACTATGCTTAATAATAAAATGTATTTTAAAGTTATTTTGTGTGCACATTTATACATGTAATTTCCTGGGGACTGAAATAGCACCCATTCTGTGGAATATATCACAATATATATGATCTTCCTCTTGATTATATTCCAGAGGTTTTCAATTTGGTAAAATCAAAGAAACTCGTCATTTTTAAGTGATCTCTTATTTTTTCCAGAGATGTATATGTTTTATTGTTGACTTACTGGCTCATTTATATTTATGGTTCTTCTTTGATAAGTAAAATTATTGAGGTTTTGCTAATATATTGTTTGATAAATCAATGATGTATTTATCGAGACAGATCTACATGAAAGTATTTTTATTGTTTGCAATTGTTACAAATCCTTTAAGAACTCTTTGCTTTCAGAACCACGTGTCACAGCGCATTCCATCACACAGAGTACTGAGTTCTTATCTGAGTTCAGGTGTATTGTTTCTGTATTTGTCCTGAAGAAAGGGTTCAGTCCTGATTACTTTATCCTGTAACAAAGAGCCCATTTACCTTCATTATATAAACCATCTCACTATCTCCTCCATCAGTCCGTACGGGTTCAATCTGACCTCAGATCAGCACAACGCACAGGATGCCAAACCGCACGTCCATCAACCCGTACCACACTGCCCACAGCGCCAGATACCAGCGCTCTGTCTAACAGGTGCCCACATAACTGACATGACCGGCACATAACTGAGTATATCGCTTTCTTACCCTGAGATACACAAACTGTATCAGTCCGTCTCAACATCACATAACTCTCTGTTCAATAAACACACACACATGTTCATCTTATTACACTCATGAGGACTGTTTTGTACTTGTAATGAGGACTGTATTATACTTGTGAAGACCGTATTATAGTTTTGAGAGCTGTATTATACTTTTAAGGTATTTGTGAGGACCTAAGTATACTTATTAGGACCGTATCATACTTGTGAGGACCGTATTATACTTGTGAGGACCGTATTATACTTGTGAGGACCGTATTACACTTGTGAGGACCGTATTATACTTGTGAGGACCGTATTATACTTGTGAGGACCGTATTATACTTGTGAGGACCGTATTATACTTGTGAGGACTGTGTTATGCTTGTGAGGACCGTGTTATACTTGTGAGGACCGTATTATACTTGTGAGAACCGTATTACACTTGTGAGGACCGTATTATACTTGTGAGGACCGTATTATACTTGTGAGGACCGTATTATACTTGTGAGGACCGTATTATACTTGTGAGGACCGTATTATGCTTGTGAGGACCGTATTATGCTTGTGAGGACCGTGTTATAGTTGTGAGGACTGTGTTATACTTGTGAGGACCATATTATACTTGTGAGGACCGTATTATAGTTGTGAGAACCGTATTATACTTATGAGGACCGTATTACACTTGTGAGGACCGTATTATACTTGTGAGGACCGTGTTATACTTGTGAGGACTATACTATGCTTGTGAGGACCGTATTATGCTTGTGAGGACTGTATTATACTTGTGAGGACCATATTATACTTGTGAGGACTGTGTTATACTTGTGAGGACCGTATTATGCTTGTGAGGACTGTGTTATGCTTGTGAGGACTGTGTTATACTTGTGTTATACTTGTGAGGACCGCATTACACTTGTGAGGACCGTATTATACTTGTGAGGACTGTGTTATACTTGTGAGGACCGTATTATGCTTGTGAGGACCGTATTATACTTGTGAGGACCGTATTATACTTGTGAGGACCGTATTATACTTGTGAGGACTGTGTTATACTTGTGAGGACCGTATTATGCTTGTGAGGACCGTATTATACTTGTGAGGACCGTATTACACTTGTGAGGACCGTATTATACTTGTGAGGACCGTATTATACTTGTGAGGACCGTATTATACTTGTGAGGACCGTATTATACTTGTGAGGACCGTATTATACTTGTGAGGACTGTATTATAACTTTTATTAAAACTTATATTACAACTAAAGACCACAAAAAAATTCTTAAATTGCTGTCATTGTGAGGATACCTTGTCCTAACCTAATCCTAAAAAAAAGTAAAGAAAAGTAAGAAAAGTAAACCATTCCACTAGTGTATGTTTTCTAATTAAATAACAGGTTTTGTTAAGATAAAAAGCATCTGAATTACTGAGGAAGTATTGCTGTCATTGTGGGGACATCTGGCCCTCACAAGTATATGAGACTAGTACACACACACGCACACACACACACACACACACACACACACACACACTTCCATGTTCACTTCCTAAATCCCCATTCGCAGTCTGGGCCAGTCTTACTGTTGCCGTGGGCGACAGAACCAGGAGCACGGGCATCACCTCAGATACCTCAACCAGATTATCTCAACTCAGAACAGAACACACACACACACACACACACACACACACACACGCACACACGCACACTGGGTCAAAGCGGAAGGACACACTGACTGACTCACATCTGAGTCAGGAATGTTAGAAAAGTTCATCAGATCTAACTTCACCCACTAATCTCTTACACACACTCCTAGTGCATCTAAATTTCCCTTTTTGTTTTTACACTAAAATCAAATTCAAAACAATTTATAAAGCTTTGGGACAAAAGTGGAACTTTTTGGAAGGTGTGTGTCCATCCGGGGCTGCTTTGTTGCTTCATACGCTCAAGCCATAAGAGTTTCTGTGTCCCACCAAAATTGGCGTATTTAAGTAACACCAACAACATCATAGCAACCAATACGGATACCATAGGAAAAACGTTAGCAACACCATAGCAACCACGATTGGTGTGAGCCATGTTAGCTGCGCAACCATCCTAACTTTTTTTTTTCTTCAGGAAAAGCACTACCACCAAGTATGGATAATTCAATTATGAATTTAAAAATGCTAAATTGTACATTGTTTTGAAGATGCTGGACAACAAGATCAATAAAAATTGATTATAGTCCAGCAGTCTAAAGCGCTGCCACTATGAACGATAGATCACTGCTTCGAATGCCGGTCATGCAGCTTGCCATCAGCTGCCGAAGCCCTGAGAGAGCACAGTTGTCCTTGCTGTTTCTCTCTGGGTGGGTACAGTACAGTAGATGGCGCTCTCTCTTTTCCCTCATCACTCCTAGGGTGATGTGGATCAGCACAAGGCTGCGTTTGTGAGCTGATGTATCAGAACCGAGTCGCTGCGCTTTCCTCCGAGCGTTAGCACTGTGATGCTACTCTGTAATGCTACATCATCAGCAGCAGCTCAAAAAGAGGCGGAGTCTGACTTCACATGTATCGGAGGAGGCGTGTGCTAGTCTTTTTAACCCTCATGGTGTTGGAGCATCACTGGTGGTACGGAAAAAAAAGTAGGTCTAGAAAGTTTTATACCAAATTTGATGCTTCTATCACAAAGTTAAGAAAAAAATAAATCATTTTATTATTTGAATTTTACATTTTTCATGCCGTCCCAACATTTTCAAATTTAAGGTCGTATTTAAGAGTGTATTTGAGATAACGTGTGTGTTATTTTTTAGAGAATTCAGCTCTGGAAAAAAAAAATAAGATTTCACTTAAAAATGATGAGTTTCTTTGATTTTACCAAATTAAAAACCTCTGGAATATAATCAAGAGGAAGATGGATGATCACAAACCATCAAACCACCAAACTGAACTGCTTGAATTTTTACACCAGGAGTAAAGCAGCATAAAGTTATCCAAAAGCAGTGTGTAAGACTGGTGGAGGAGAACATGATGCCAAGATGCATGAAAAAAACTGTGATTAAAAAACAAGGTTATTCCACCAAATATTGATTTGAAACTTTATGAATATGAACTTGTTTTCTTTGCATTATTTGAGGTCTGAAAGCTCTGCATCTTTTTTTGTTATTTCAGTCATTTCTCATTTTCTGTAAATAAATGCTCTAAATGAGAATATTTTTATTTGGAATTTGGGATGTATAATTTAGTTTATAGAATTCTGATTCAGAAACTGAAGTGGTCTCTTGTTTTTTTCCCAGAGCTGTATGTCTGTTATTTACCTCTGTGTGTGTGTGAGTGTGTGAGTGTGTGTGTGTTTGGCGTTTGGACGCTGCAGTGGATTATGGGATTACGGTCAGGCAGGTCATGTGACTGGTGTGGTCTGCACTGACCCTGCTTATAGACAGATTACCACGGTGAAGGTGAGGCAACCGCTCCTCTCGTCCGTCTGTTCATCCACCCCTCCATCCATCCGTACACCTGCTGCCCACCTGCCCGCCCACTTCCTGCCCGCCGGACTGCGCCACACCTGAGCGGAGCTCACCTGCAGAGACACACACTTACTATACACACCTGCACCCACAGGAGACTGCACACCTTATACCAACATCATCAGCATCATCTTCATCATTATCATTATCAACATCATCACCGTCGCTGTGATCACTGCTCTCCGTTCTCACCGTGACACACAGGTGAGTTCTCTAAATGATCTTTAACCTCTGATACCTGAGCCCACCTGTCTGCTCTGCAGAGTAAAGTGCTGAAAAAGCTTAGGACACAAAATAATCACATTTTAAAAGGAGATCTTGACTTTTAATAAGGGATTCTATTGTTTTTTGTTAAATCTGTATTTTAAATATCTGTAATTTAATACAAAATGTAAAAATTGGGTTACAAATGGGAGTTTAATTGTTTTAACAGTGTATCACATTCATTTATATCTATGCAAACACTAACTAACATTAACTATCTGTGGCATGAATTTTATTTTATATGGTGCTTAAAAAAAAAAAAAGAACATGCAGAAATGTTGTCCTGAGGCAGCAAATGAAAAACACTGTTTAAATCAGTCAATTTAAAACCTAAATATATTTAATTACATACAGGATTTTTATTATTTAAACATGTTAAAGCATCATATTCATTTTATTAATTGCGGGTATTGTGTATATATATATATATTGGAATATAAGCAGCTTTAGGTAAATTGTGTGTTAATTTGCTGTTGATATATTCAGTGGGGTGAGGACTTAACTCAACTCATATAACTAAAATAACTTTATGTGTAAACTCTTATCTGTACTAAATGTAATTTTGCATGTGTATGTAGTTCCCACTTAATAATAAGATACTATCCTTTAAATAATTTGATTAATCAGATTAATAATACATAAAGGATGCTTGGTCTTTTCACCAGCACACTAAAATGGCTCACATTAAAAAACTCAAGATATACACGGCATTATATTAAAATGTATAAAATACCCTGTTTAAAGCTTTAGAAGGAGATCTCAGGAATATACATTTAACTAAGTATTTATTAATGCTATATGGAGATGCTCTCTTTAAAATGTAGAATGAAACACCTCACCCCCTCTACCTAAAGCCTAGTATATGTGTAGGTCGTAGTCTTGATCATAAATCCCAACAACAGTCTATTTTCATGTCTATTTTGAGTCCATGCTGTTAAAATAGCGTCAGAGTTTATGAATATATCTACACTGATGGGTTTGGTGGTCTGAAAGTGAGGTGTGTTCAGGTACATTTCTTGCGTGTTTCTATTTCGGCGGTGAAAAATACTGACTGTGTGCTCCACTGACTGATTAAAACCCTGACAACAGTCATTCATCAGAGTTCATTCCTATAGGTGCTCCCAGCACTCGTACACCCCCACTCATTAAACACACAAACACACAGATGCACTGCAGAGCACAAACCTGTCTTTTAACTCAACAATAAAGAGAATAAAGAATAAAATAAAATTACTATTCCCTTAAGCGTCAGTACCCTCCATTGAGATGCACAAAAGTGCTGCCCTGTTAAGATACAAACGTGCTAAAGTCAGAGCTCACCTGACTCTTAAAGGAAATGACTACTGGAACACTGATTGGTTTATTTCATGTTACGCCCAAAACTAAACACACTCATGATTAATTAAGAGAATATGATAATGCCTTTTGCGGGTTTGATTGAAGCTGCACAAGGTGTATTTTTTTGTGCCCTCATGATACCAGTGACACACTGACGCCCCAAATCCAATTGTGAGATACGCAATTGACTGCCGGCTATAGGTGGCTAAAATAGGGTACATGGTCTTGCGTTGAACTTGGTGTGTCCTGGTCTTGGTCTTAACTTGGTCTTGCATTAGACTCAACGTGGTCTTGGTTTGGAGGTCCTGACCTTGACTCTGACTCAACTACTATTTAGTCTTGACTCAGACTTGATGTGTCCTAGTCTTGGTCTTGACTTGGACTCAATATTTCCCACTCTTGGTTTTGAATCAGACTCAACATGGCCTTGGTATTGGTCAGGAGGTCTTGGTCTTGACTATGGCTTGATGAGTCTCAGTCTTGGACTAAAATCTGACTTGATGAGTCCCATGCTTGGTCTTGGTCAGAAATCCTTTGTCAGAAAGTCTTGGTCTTGACTTTGACTCAATTACTATAAGTCCTGGTCTTGACTTGGATTAAATGTGTCCTGATCTTGGTCTTGACCTGGGCATGATTACCCTGGTGTTGGCCTTCACTCTGACTCAGTGTGGTCTTGGTCTTGACTCTTAGTTGATGAGTCCCATTCTTGATCTTGGCTCTGACTCAATGAGTCTTGGTCTTGGTCACAAATTCTTTGTCAGGAAGTCTTGGTCTTGACTCGAGTCTTTGATTTGATGAGTCCCGGTCTTGATCTTGGCTTGGATTCAATAAGTACTGGTCCCAGTCTTGGTCTTAACTCTGACTCAACTACAACTTAGTCTCGACTTGGAAGTGATGTCTCCCAGTCTTGATCATGACTCAGACTCGGCATGGTCTTGGTCTTGACTCTTGCTTCTACGACTACAAGTCTTAGTCTTGACTCAATGTGTCCTTGTCTTGGTCTTGACTCTGACTCAATGTGGTCTTGGTCAGGAGGTCTTAGTCTTGACTTGGACGTGATGTGTCCCAATCTTGGTCTTGACTCTGCTTCTACTACGACTCTGCTTCTCACAGTCCAGCTACACACAAAAAGCAATGTGTGAATAAAATAAATATAAAGATAAAATAGAATAGAATATTAGAATAGTAGATAAATACACAACATATTAGTTGAGTAGCAGCAACAAAAAGTCCAGAGTGCATGTTTTGCTGCAGCATCGTGGATGATTGTGAATGAAGTACAGCAGTACAGGTTTTATATTATAGAGTACAGACTACTAATATTCTGTATATATTTGACACTCTGTACGTAAGTGTGGGAATATTATGTTTCTGTTATTTCCTGTTTGGGAAATGATCCACTCTGAACTGATCAGCAGTAGATTTGTAGGATTAAATCGGGCAGAAAAACAGCGTAATGATGATTTCCTCATAGTTTAAATTTGCTTTCAGTTCACACATCTCTCACTGAAGCTCCTCTCCTGCTTCATTACCTACATTACCCTCAGCATCGCTCTGAATCTGCACTATAGCGGAGTAACTGCAGCGTAAAACACTGAGATCATCCCGGAATAAAGAGAAGAAACGTGTTTAAAGGTTTAGATCAGAGAGAAACAGAGCGGAGTTAATCTGCTGCAGCTCAGCGAGAGCAGAGACGTGGCTTAATGTCATGAAGACAATTCCTCGAAACACTGAACAATTACCTCATGTTTCATTATCTGAGCTGTAGAGGAACATTTATACGATAAAAAAACCTCGTAATGATCAGAGCCATGAATAAAAACATGAAATAATCACAGCTAGGTGTGTGTGTATACAGTATAACTGCATTACTGTACGAGTTATTATCAAATACTGTGACTTTTAAGGCAAGGAAAGTTTATTTATATAGCACCTTTCATAAAAAAAAGAAGTCAAATTAAAAAAGAATGTAAAAGAATAACATTAAAATGGAAAAATGGAAATAAAAACTAAAATAAGAATTAAGTATGAAAGATTCAAACATGATTAAAACAAAGAGAAGTAAAATTAATAAAATGTAAAAGAACAACAAAGAATTGGAAATTAAATAAGAATAAAGCATGAATTAACTCATATTCTGTCATGGTCAGAACAGAATAGCAGACAAGCGCAGATACTGATAAAAACAAAATGTGTTTATTATGATAATAAACAGATGAAATCAGGGTCGATACAAAAACAAGGGTGATCACCAGTAGACAGAGCAATGCAGACAAAACCATACCATAAACGAGAGACAGTCCAGAGTTCATACACAAGCAATCCAGTATCAGAGATAATCCAAGAGGCGGTGGTGAAAGTACAGTCCAGGTCATACACAAACAATCCAACATCAAAGGCAGAGGCAAGAATCGGCGTCGAGAAACAAAAAGCAAGGTCATACACAAAGTAAACAGAGACAAGAGATAAGTAACGCTTTGTATGAGGATAACCTACAATACGCGGCGATGAAGTCTGTTTGGCGTGCACCTTTATAGTGCCAGTAATCAGTATTCGGGGCTTCCTGGTGGAAGCAGGTGAGGTGTCACGTGATCAGGTGAGTGCGTGATGTCAGCGGGTGGTGCATTCTGGGTAGTGTAGTTGTTAACCTGAGAACCTCCGTTAGAGCTGGGTGTGGAAGGGACAGAGGAGCTAACAGCACCAGACGTGACAGTACCTCCCCCCGAGGGAGTCGGAACGGAGCCGGAACGGGGACGACCACGACGACGTCCACCCGACGGGCAGGGAGTACCGGCGGGAGGACCAGGCGTAGCCTCAGAGGTGCCGGGCAGGCGGGGGTTGCGAGACTGGGAACCCCTACGTACCGGAGCCGAAGAAGAGAGTGAGCGCTTGGGACGCCCACGGGGTCTAGGAGCAGGCTTACTAGGGTGACGGGCATGAAATTCGGCCAGTAGAGCAGGATCCAGCACGTCACCAGCGGCAACCCAGCAACGCTCCTCAGGGCCGTAACCCTCCCAGTCTATGAGGTACTGGAGCACACCGCCACGCCTGCGTGAATCCAACACCTCTCGAACCGCATAGGTAGACGAATCCTCCCCCTCCACAGCCGCAGGCGGCACGTCATCTGGAACACCCTCAGCAAGCGGACCTGGGACAAGAGGCTTGAGCAGAGAAACGTGGAACGAGTTATGCACTCTGTACTGAGCTGGCAACTCAATCTTATAAGTCACCTCGTTAACCTGAGACAACACCTTAAATGGGCCAATATACTTAGGCAGCAGTTTCCTACAGGCCCCCTCAAACCTCAAGTCCCGGGTCGACAACCACACCCTGTCTCCGGGTTGGTATTGGGGGGTGGTACCACGGTGTCTGTCGGACTGCTCCTTATATTTCCGTAAGACTTCCGAGATCTGCTGATGCGTCTCCTCCCACACCTGCTCACTCCGCTTCATCCAGTCGTCAACAGCGGGAAACTCAGTGGACGACGCTGTCCACGGAGCTAACGGAGGCTGATAACCCAGAATGCACTGAAAGGGAGTGAGACCAGACGTGGAGTTAGTTAAGGAGTTTTGGGCTATTTCAGACCAAATCAAATATTGTGACCACTCAGAAGCATGCTTGAAACAGTATAACCGTAGAAACTTTCCCAACTCTTGGTTTACCCTCTCACACTGACCATTACTAGTGGGGTGAAACCCAGAAGTGAGACTCACGTGTACACCCAAATGTTCAAAAAATGATTTCCATACCCGGGAAGTAAATTGAGGACCTCTATCTGACAAAATGTCCTCCGGGACCCCATAATGTCTGAAAATGTGTGTGTATATAGCTTGGGCGGTCTGAAGAGCAGTAGGAAGTGCAGGAAAAGGGATAAACTTAACTCCCCTAGAAAATCTGTCTACCACTGTAAGGATAGTTGTGTAACCTTCAGATTCAGGTAAATCAGTAACAAAGTCTACAGCAATATGTGACCATGGTCGTTCAGGAACAGGCAGGGGACATAGCTTACCGGCTGGAAGGGTTTTGGGTGTTTTGCATTGTGCGCAGACTGAACAAGAAACTACGAAGGTTTGAACGTCAGCTCGCATGGTTTCCCACCAGTACCGAGCTGAGATTAATTGTAGTGTGCGTGTAACACCTGGATGACCGGAAGTAAGGGCAGCATGTGCCCAGCCAATGAGCTGATCGCGAAACTGTTCAGGTACATAAATCTTGTGAGGAGGGCAACCCTCCGGAATACGTGTGTTAACTTGACTTTTCTGAATGAGATCATCTAGTTCCCATCTAATAGCTGCTACTTTAACAGTGGGTGGCAGAATGGGTTCGGGTTCGGAAGCGTGGCATGTGTCGTCTGGGGAACTAAAAACACGGGATAAGGCATCAGCCTTAGTATTACGGTTACCAGGACGAAATGAAATAGAAAAATTAAAACGGGAGAAAAACAATGACCAACGAGCTTGACGGGGGTTTAGGCGTTTAGCTGTACGGAGATACTCTAGATTCTTGTGATCTGTGAGAACGGTGAATGGGTGTGCAGCACCTTCCAGCCAGTGACGCCACTCTTCTAGAGCTAGTTTTACAGCCAGCAACTCTCTATCCCCTATCCCATAATTACGCTCCGCAGGTGACATTTTCTTTGAGAAGAAAGCTACGGGATGTAATTTGGGCGGTGAACCGCTGCGTTGGGAGAGTACTGCACCAATGCCAGTATTAGAAGCATCAACTTCAACAACAAAAGGTAGATCCGGATTAGGATGTTTGAGAATGGGGGCAGAAACAAAGGCGGCTTTTAACTCTTGGAAAGCCTTGTCAGCTTCAGGAGACCACTTAAGAACTTTGGTGGCATTCTTAGTTAGCGCTGTAAGGGGGGCTGCTATGGCACTAAAGTTGCGTATGAAACGCCTGTAAAAATTCGCGAATCCTAAAAAGCGTTGGAGGTCTTTGATAGATTGGGGAACAGGCCAACTAGTAACGGCATCTACCTTCGAATCATCCATAAGAACTCCCTGGGAGCTGATGACATAGCCGAGAAATGCGACTCTCTGAAGGTGGAACTCGCATTTCTCGGCTTTAGCATAAAGGTTGTTATCTAACAGCTTCTGGAGAACAGAACGAACGTGCTTGACATGTGATTCAAGATCGGGGGAATAGATCAAAATGTCGTCTATAAAAAGTGTTACGTATTTCCCAATCATGTCCCTGAATACGTCATTCATAAATGACTGAAAAACGGCGGGGGCGTTAGCGAGACCATAGCTCATAACTTGATACTCATAGTGGCCATTAGTAGTGGTAAACGCTGTTTTCCACTCGTCCCCCTCCCTAATGCGGATAAGATTATATGCACTGCGGAGATCGAGTTTGGTGAAGTAAGAGGCCGTGCGTAGTTGCTCGAGTGCACTAGGAATGAGAGGCAATGGGTAGGCAAATTTTTTTGTTATAGCATTCAACCCTCTATAATCTATACAAGGTCTCAGTCCCCCGTCCTTTTTCTTCACAAAGAAGAACCCAGAACCGACAGGGGACTTCGACGGCCGAATGAAACCTTGAGCTAACGCTTCGGTAACGTAATCATTCATAGCTTTCTCCTCATCTAAAGTAAGGGGGTAGACCCTAGCTTTGGGTAGGGTGGCACCCTCCACTAGGTCAATGGCACAGTCATAAGAACGATGCGGAGGCAATTTAGTAGCATTCTCTTTGCTAAACACTTCTAAAAAATCTGAATATTCAGGGGGTATAACAATAGGATCAGAAACTTCAGGACTCTCTACAGAAGTTGACTGAATAACTAAACTATCCAGAGCTAAACAATGTTCATGACAGTGAGTAGACCAAACCGTGATATCCCCATCGCGCCAGGAGACAGTGGGATCGTGGGTCTTCAGCCATGGCATGCCCAGGATAACTGGATGCTCGGTGCAGGGAAGCACGAAAAGTGGTAGTTCCTCAAAGTGAAGAGCGCTGGCTTGTAGAGTGATGGGCAGAGTCTGCAGGGTAACCGGCTTGGAGCGGACAGTCTTTCCATCAACAGCATGGATGGCTAATGGACGTAGAAGTTCTCTGGTGGGCACTCCATGCTCCTTAACTAGGTCCTGGCTGATGAAGTTCCCCTCCGACCCGGAATCTACAAGCGCTGGGACAGAGAGCATACCAGTAGGTAACACAATATTAACAGGCAAAGAAAAACATTTAGAGCGAAGGATTGTGTTGTGCTTACGTACCACGTTAGCGCGTGGAGAGCACTCCACGCGCTGTCCCAGGGCTGGAGCTTTCACAGGTCGGGTCAGGAGACCACACTCAGCCTTGAAATGCCCGGCCTCTCCACAATAAAGGCATAGGCGAAGCTGGATTCGTCGCTGCCGCTCCTCAGGAGTTAGCCGGGTTTTCTGGATATCCATGGGTTCTGGGGCAGGCAGCGCAGCTTTCTCTGGAGTGGGAGCGCGGGGCAGAGACACAGAAGTGTGTTGAGTGCGAGGACTGATCTTGGGTCGGCGCGAGAGAAGTTGATCCAACCGGATCGACAGTGAAATGAGCTGATCCAGGGTCAGGGAATCATCTCTGCAGGCTAATTCCCTCTGTATATCTGGATTAAGTCCGCATCTAAACACGTTGATCAACGCAGCGTTATTCCACCCACTACCAGCCGCGAGAGTGCGAAACTCCAGAGCGTAGGAAGCCACCGGCTTCTGACCTTGCTTAAGAGCCAGCAAAAGTTCTCCATTAGACTGTCCATAACGCGAATGATCAAAAACTGAGCGGAAAGTAGCCAAAAAGTCAGTGTAACTAGCCCCAGAAAGGTCTTCCCAAATAGCTGTAGCCCACTCGAGTGCCTTACCAGAAAGCCGTGAGATAATAAAACCGATCTTAGCTTTATCGGTTGTAGGCGGTGAATTACTGAAAAACACGGAGCATTGTAAAAGAAAACCGCTGCATTTTTCCGGATCCCCATCAAACAACTCCGGTTTAGAGACAGAAAATCCAGGCACAGAAGAGTTAGCGTTGGGCATACTGGGGGCAGCTAACGGGCTAGGGCTAGGCTCAGTTACGCCTCTGAGGTGAGCTAGCAGCTCAGCTAGTTGTTGCTGCTGCGTGGTTTGCTGGCGGGCTAGCTCAGAAACAGCTTGGGTCACACCAGCGAGCGTTTGCTGGTGCTGACCGAGTAGCCTCCCCTGGTTGGCTAAACCAGATCTAATAGCCTCAGTATCTGCTATCTGATTTAGTTCGGCCGCGTATTCTGTCATGGTCAGAACAGAATAGCAGACAAGCGCAGATACTGATAAAAACAAAATGTGTTTATTATGATAATAAACAGATGAAATCAGGGTCGATACAAAAACAAGGGTGATCACCAGTAGACAGAGCAATGCAGACAAAACCATACCATAAACGAGAGACAGTCCAGAGTTCATACACAAGCAATCCAGTATCAGAGATAATCCAAGAGGCGGTGGTGAAAGTACAGTCCAGGTCATACACAAACAATCCAACATCAAAGGCAGAGGCAAGAATCGGCGTCGAGAAACAAAAAGCAAGGTCATACACAAAGTAAACTGAGACAAGAGATAAGTAACGCTTTGTATGAGGATAACCTACAATACGCGGCGATGAAGTCTGTTTGGCGTGCACCTTTATAGTGCCAGTAATCAGTATTCGGGGCTTCCTGGTGGAAGCAGGTGAGGTGTCACGTGATCAGGTGAGTGCGTGATGTCAGCGGGTGGTGCATTCTGGGTAGTGTAGTTGTTAACCTGAGAACCTCCGTTAGAGCTGGGTGTGGAAGGGACAGAGGAGCTAACAGCACCAGACGTGACATATAACTTTGGATTTTCCATTCTTTTGATTATTTATCATATTTATCCCATTTCCAACTATATCGAAATCACATTTTCCAGCATAATCATTATTCTGTACAATAGAGAAAACTCTTCCTTTCTTGCTCTTCCTTTCCTGGGGCGATCCTGATGAGTGCCAGTTTTATCATTATAACATATTTGAAGCTCTTTTTTTAGTGACTGCACTTGAGGATACTGTAGAAGTTCCTTAAATTCTTTCATTTTTCTTAACACTTTCACACCCTGCATCCTTTACATTGGACACCATGTATTTCCTTTTTTGACTATTTACTATTTTACTGACAACTAAACCCCCCCAACATTTTTAAGTTATTAAAGTAATTGTAAAGAATATTTACAGTGTTATTGTGTATTATTATTTATTAAGGCCAAAACCTTTACATAGAAACAAAACACTACAAACTCTACGAAAGCTGAAATACTTTGTAATTAATGTATTAATTACTAGTATTTTTTTCTTTACTTAGTTGAGTAGTTGTTGCTTCTCATAATCTGGATTAGAACATTACTCAAATATTCACTATTCACTGTATACCTGTAACTCTACCTCTTCACTACTTTACTTTAACTGATGCTCTCAAACACTTTATTAAGAGACAAGAAATTCAAGTAATTAACTCTTGATGAGTTCAGCACAGCTGTTAACTGAAAGCCTGAATTCCAGGAGACTCTACCTCATAAAACTGACTGAGAAAATCCAGCAGAGATGTTCAAAACTCATCATCTAAACAAGAAAATGTTTATTCTTTATATATTTTAGTTTGAATGAGTTTAACATTAATCTACATTTGAGTGGTACTGTATATATGCTGTATATTTAATTTTCTTGCTTTTTAATGATTAATTTGATGTATTTATGTGCGCGGATCCCACTGCTGCCCTCTATAGGTGACCTGAGTAAGAACACAGGGCACTACTGGACATGTTTTAAGGAGTGATTACCGATGAGCGTGGGCAGCACTGATTAATCTCATTTGGCTTCTACTGAACATCCTCTTCAGCTTCTGCTTTTTCCTGTTCAGGCTTTCCCTCCGCCTACTAACAGTACTGAGAAACCGGGGAGTCCTGAACTTCTACTGACCTTCAGTACAGGTCGAAAAAATTGGACTCATTCAGTGTTTTTATGCTTTATTTCTTTATTTGATGTATTTTCTACATGTAGATTAATATTAAAGACATGAAAACGATTAAGGGACACATAGTTAAGGGGAATTCTGTAGTATAAAAGTATTAAAGAGTATAAAAGTGTTTTTCCTCCACATTAATCTCCTGATCTAAAGCTGATGAACTGAGATGGTGATTTGAGGTGATTTAATTGGGATGAGCTGGAGCTCATCCCAAGAAAAGCAGCAGCTATTGTTCAGCACCTCCAGAAACTCCTTCCTTCTTCAAGACGCTGAGAAAACTATTCCAGGTGACTCTCCCTCATGAAGATACTGAGATTAAAATATTTTTACACCAAGAGTCTGCAGATCTGAACTCAAACATTCATCTGATATTTATTTAGAAGAATCTAAAGTAGAAAATAAACAGATTCTAGATTGTTTAACCAGCTTAAATATAGTATTTACTATTAAATTTACAATAAAAACACACTAAATGAGAAGAGGTGTGTCCAAAATTTTGACTGGTACTGTATCTACAGTAAGGTTTTGTGTTGCAGCATAGTCGTTTATATTTCATACAAACATTGTGTTGTAAAGGTTATGATTTAATAAAATGCTTTCAGAAATTTTAGAAATTAGAACGGTACCATCATATAAGAGCAGATAAATGTTTTACTAATCCCAAAATTCACCAAATACAAGAATTACAGAAATGAAAATCAATATCAACATCTCCTTGATTGATAAGTGCACAAAACATCCAAAGAAATACATTTCTCCAGTCTTTTAAATCTTTCAAATGGATTTTCCAAGAAAGAATTGGACCATTCTCACCAAGTCTGGCTGACAGAGTCCTTAGAAGTCCATAGAAATCCTAAAAAATTGCTTTGGCCGTGAAAAAACTTCAGTGAAAATGTAAAAAAAAATTAGAAAAACAAGAACTTTTCTTAAAAAAAATAAAAAATAAAAAAACTGAACAAAACTTCAATTAGTACAAACAAGGACCAAGATTTTTCTAACGCAAACATCATTAAAACACTTACGTTGAAATTTCATTTTTACCACATGGCTTCCATCTTTGATGGCTTGTAATCTGGGGTAAATAACCAGTACTGCCCCCAAAGGTCAGGGGAGGAATTACAACTACAAAAGAAATGTGACCACTGTCACAGAGTAACAATACATTTTAAATCAACATTTACTCCAGTTAATACACATATTATTACACATATGTTCACCTTACTATTTTAATCCATCCTGTAAAATATCACAGTAATGTTCTGCATTGTAGATTAATACTAAACTCATCACAACTATGAAGAAAAACTTCTGGAATTATTAAGTAAACAAAAAAACAGAATATGTTTTATATTTTACATTCTTTAAAGTAGTTCCTCTTGTTTAGATGATCAGTTTTGAACATCTCTGCTGGATTTTCTCAGTCAGTTTTATGAGGTAGAGTCTCCTGGAATTCAGGCTTTCAGTTAACAGCTGTGCTGAACTCATCAAGAGTTAATTACTTGAATTTCTTGTCTCTTAATAAAGTGTTTGAGAGCATCAGTTAAAGTAAAGTAGTGAAGAGGTAGAGTTACAGGTATACAGTGAATAGTGAATATTTGAGTAATGTTCGAATCCAGGTTATGAGAAGCAAGGTGTCAATCCAAAAATAAATATTTTTTAATAACATTAAAGAAAGTTTCCTCAAGTGCAGTAGCAAAAAATACCATCAAAACCATTCTAATGATGGAACTGGCACTCATCAGGGCCACCCCAGGAAAGGATAGAAGAGTGAGAGTTTCCTCTGTTGTACAGAATAAGTTTATTAGAGTTTCCAGCCTCAGAAACTGCAATTTTTTGGTCTGTATTTAGGTTTGTTTAACACTGTTTTTAAGTTACTACATGATTCATTATGTATTCCTTCATAATCTGATAGATCACTTCACTGTTCATTTACAATGTAGGAAACATAAATAAGTAAAAACACTGAATGAAAAGTATTAGCTTAAAAATACTATTCTAATGTATGTTTTGCAGGTCTAGGATGTTTTTTTTTTACATGAAAAGAATGAGATGTTTTCTAGAAAATATCTGTGTTTAATGCTCAGTGTGAGAGCTCTTATCTGATCTTAAGTAACAGAGGTTAAGCTCCTGTAATGCACTTATAAAGCCTTAACTAATCAGTAGCTCGTAATTAATGGGCAGCTCATTATGAACACACACGGCTGTGCTTTTATACGGGTTTATACAGTATATGGCATATATGGTAAGTATTAATTAGGGTATAATATGCACAGTGTAGTGTGATAATACAAAGCAACTCATCACATTGTGTTAGTTTAAGTAATTAAGTCATGGGACAGATGCTGATTTTTAAGAAATCAAAGGTTTTAAAAAGAGATTTTTATGCTTTTGTTGGAGTAACTGTCTCTACTGTCCAAATAAGTAATTATACAAGAAGTTGGAACATTGCTGGGAGAAAATATATTATTTATGCATAACATAAGCATTAGTGAGGTTAGTGAGCTGGGTAGAATACTCACCCCAGTATTATAGAGTATTGTATGGAGCCCCTTCAGTCCAGAAAAACACAGTACCACTTAATATTGAGGGCTTTATAAGCAGAACAGTCCTAATTTATATATATATATATATATATATATATATAGTGGATACACCGTACACTATATATATAGTGGAGTGAAGAAGTATTTGTATTAATCTACAATACAGAACATTAAAACTTTTGATTGGTGCTGTATATATGCTGTATATTTAATTTTCTTGCTTTTTAATAATTAATTTGATGTTTTATTAATTTGTGGCGCATGCATCACTCTGAGGCCCTCTATAGGTGACCTCAGTATGAACTCAGGGCACTTTTTTTTGTCATCCTTACATTTTTCACATTAACTTTAATATCAGACAAATATAAATATGAATCAGGAAATCACTTAAATAGAATCTGTCTGACAACATGAAGCAGATAAAAGATCTCAGATAAAAGCAGCACATTATTAATATTAGTATTAAACCCCCATCTGAAGAAACTCGACAACAGATGAGAAGAAAACTAAATCAGTCTGAAAAAATTATTAAATTATTTATTTCTAAAGCTTTGGGACTCCAGAGAACCACAGTGATTCACTATTATTCACTAATGGAGAAAATGCAAATGGAACAGTGGTGAACCTTCCCAGGAGTGACTGGCCGACCAAACAAAATTACTCCAAAAGGGCATGAAGAACTCATCCAGGAGGAACAACACAGTAAATCATTAGCATAATTTTTATTTTAATATGTGTTTCAGGTGGCGATGGTCGGCGAGTGGGGATGAGGAGCCATGGGTCACTCCCGAATCACCTTCATGGCTCTCAGGACTCAGTTCTCCAGGCCCCGCCCCTTCCTCTCACCTGTGCTTCACCTGCTCTCTCTCTGGCTGCTCCTGTGCCCGTGTGTGGGTGGGCCGGCCCGTGCCCCTCTCCTGGCGGGGCAGCCGTTCCTGGTGCTGTGGGGCGTCCCCAATAAGGACTGTCTGGGGCGTCCGGACCCGGCGAGTTTGGGGATGGAGTGGGAGGGGCGGGTGGCGCTGTTTTATGAGGACTCTCTGGGGCTGTACCCGTATTTCACCGCTGATGAACAGTCGGTTAACGGAGGCCTGCCGCAGCACACCAGCCTGGACCTCCACCTGCAGAAGGTGGAGGGGGATCTGACGGCCGGTCTGCCCCAGGCAGGAGCTCCCGGGCTGGGGGTGCTGAGGTGGGAGGAGTGGGCGCCTCAGTGGAGCAGAAATAAGGGGAAGCAGAGGAGATACCTGGAGGAGTCCAGAGCTCTGCTCCGGGGATTCTTCCCCGACTGGAGTCCGGAGGAGGTGGAGAAATGGGCTCAGGTATATATATATTCTACATATAAGATAAGATAGCCTTTTATTATCACACTCATCCCACATGCATTGTTTCAGCAGCATAAACAATAGAAGAAAAAGTGCAAAGAGTATAAAAAATGTAATAATAAAAAGATACCTTGACAGGAAAACAAGAGTAGATACACATCTGTTATCTAAACAAAATAAACAAATAAATCCACAAATTTACAAGTGATAATAAAAAAAATAGAAAAAGAAATACTAGATATGAGATTGATGAGAAAAACAAACTGCACACATCCCAGAAATGACTATTGCTGATTACATGTACTAATACTGCACATAATATCAGTACAGTATATTCTAGTGCACCTCAAAAAAAATAGAATATAAATTTTTAAAAAGTTACGTTATTTCAGTCATTCAAAATTCATCAAAGTGTGAAAATCATACACTATATAGATGTACAGTATTACACACAGAGAGATCTACATCCCTATCAAGATGGGATTAGTTTCTCAGGGGGTTTCTGGGGTAATTTTGTCTTTTATTGGGGTTTTCTCGGTCACATGACATCGCAGAGTTCAGTAGCTCCTCCATTTCCACTCGCTGTTGTGTTTTTAACGTGGATCTCCGTGGAAACTGTTGCACGATGTGCAGCAGTGGACAAATATCTATTTTATTAAAGGTGAGGAGACGAAACTCAGAGATGTGCGTCCGGACGGGACTAAAATTACCGGAGGAGCACGGAGTTCAGAGAAAAACAGTAGATAATTCAGCCTGTAATTTTCTCAGAGGACGTCTGAGAAAAACACCTACATGATCGTTCTGGACGGGAATAAAATCACAGAGAAAAGAGAAAACTAATCCTGTCCAGATAGGGCTTATTTTAAGAATGTATTTCTTTTATAATTAATGATTATGGATTACAGCCAATGAAAACCCAAAAATCATCAATTGGTCTTATATAATATTCTAATTTTCTGAGACATGAGAATTTTTGAGTTTTCATTGACTGTAAGCTTAATAATCAACAATAAAATAAGTAAATGCTTAAAATAGATCACTCTGTGTTTAATACATCTATATAATATATGAGTGTCACATTTTCAACTGAATTACTGAAACATAGTAATATTCTATTTTTTGAGATGAACCTGTAACTAAGGTGTCATTAAATTCATTAAATTTTACATACTATTAATTTAAGCGCTAATGCAAATCTGATGATGTTTGAGGTCAAATTCATGCAGAAATACTGAAAATTCTAAATGGTTCACAAACTTTAGACCACTGCTGCTATATTTAGAGAAAATGACATAATTTCCTGTGTTTTCCAGGTGGATTTTGAAGCAGCAGCCCAGTCCATCCTAATGGAGACCCTGAGAGAGCTGAAGAGGCTCCGCCCACAGAGGCTATGGGGCGTGGCTCCATATCCAAGCTGCTACAACTCTGACCCCGCCCAGATGCAGCTGGCCAATTACACGGGGCGCTGCCCGGCCGCGGAGATGGCGTTAAACGATGAGATGATGTGGCTCTGGAAACGAAGCTCCGCCCTATACCCAATCCTATCACTGGAGAAACAGCCTGAGGGGACCAAGGGGGCGTGGCTTTACGCGTCCAACCAGATCAGAGAGGCCCTGAGAGTGGCGGCTCTTGCAGGGTCAACTTCTGATCTTCCTGTCTTCCCATTGGTCAAGAGTGTGTACGCCTCATCTCGTACATTTCTCTCAGAGGTAACTTATGCTAACGTGCTATCACGCTAACATGCTAATGTGTATAACTGGTGTTTTGTTTATGCTATACACTCGTTTTCATCCTTTTTTTTATACATACACCTGTTTACCTGCTCGACTGATTTACTCAGTTTCAGAAATGCTTTCTCAGGACAGGCACCCAAGAAAAAAAAAGAAATAACACAGTTGTTTTGGATCGCACTCGTTTACTTTTTTTACGTTTTTTTTTTTATCCCTTGTTACTCACATTTAGTCCTATTCATTTTTGCTCTTAACTCTCTTCTGTGGCCTGACAACCACCAAAATGCATGTATTTATTAGGTCCTCAAACTCTAATCATCATAAACCAGTCATACTGGAATGAAAAAACACCTGGTTCACCACAGCAACCACCTAGCAAAGCAACACGGTAGCAACTAACAGCTACAGTGTTTTAAAACCTTAGCAACCAATAGCTATATTACAGCAAACAGCTGAAAACACTTTAGCAACCAGACAGCAACCATTAAAGAAAATCTTAGCATCCACCTAGGATACCATGGTGACTGCCTAGCAACACCAGAGCAACACCACTCAGTGACACCATAGCAACCACCTGGGATACCAAACCAAATAAGTGTGAATCTGTTTTGCAGTTTTAGGGGTATGACACACAAAATGCATTATGCATTTACTATAATTCTTGAAACAGACATCACTAATGGAATCACTCTAAAAACCTTGAAATTGTATTTAAAATATACATATATTTATATATGCATTATATTTACATTACATTTATATTTATATATGTGTGTGTGTGTGTGTCAGGCTGACCTGGTGAATACCGTAGGTGAAAGTGCTGCCATGGGAGCCTCAGGAGTCATCATCTGGGAAAAATCCATCCCTGCAAAAACACAGGTACCAATTTATTCATCTATTTATCTATATTTCTTACTTTAATGTATTACATAAAATATACAGTGGCTTGCAAACCTGTCCATACCCTTTTCCACATTTTGTAATCTTACAATCACAAACTTAAATATATTTTATTGAGATTTTTAATTAATTGACCAAGAAGTCCTTCCACCTGAGCTGTGGATCTCTGCAGCTCCTCCAGAGTGACCATGGGCCTCTTGGCTCTTCTTGCTGGATCTGTCAGTTTGGGTAGATCTAGTTCATGTCTTGGTTTGTTGTAGGTTTGTAGAAACAGTTGTAGAATAGTTTTTTCTTCATTATTGGATGATGGATTGATGGAACAGAGCTGCTTGGGATGATTAAAGCTTGGGAGATGTTTTTATAACCTAACCCTGCTTTAAACTTCTTCTCCACAACTTTACTGTGTCTCTGACCTTTATGTCTGGTGAGTTTGTTCATGGTCTTTATGATGCTGTTTGGTCACTAGTTTTCACTAACAAACAACTAAGGCCTTCACAGAACAGCTGTATTTATACTGAGACTAAATTACACACATCTGGATTAACTCTATTAGCTCATTAGCTAATTAACTTGACAATTATGTGCTACTTTGTGGTGGTCTGTCACTTAAAATCTCAATAAAATATAATTTAGGTATGTGGTTGTAAGGTGACAAAATGTGAAAAAGCTGAAGGGGTATGAATACTTTTGCAAGCCACCATACACAAAAATATTTTTAATTATATTAATAAATCTTCACCTGTGTCCATCAGAAGACCTGCTCTGAGCTCAGCTCCTACGTACGGGAGGTTCTCGGTCCGTACGCCGTCAACGTAACCACGGCGACCCGTCTCTGCGGCGTCTCACTGTGTCAGGGGCGTGGCCGATGCGTCCGCAAGAAACCAGAAGACCCCGTCTACCTCCACCTTCCCTCCGCCCACTTTCTCCTAATGACCAATGGCGTGGAGGGAATCCGGGCGACGGGGACACTTCCGCCTGCCTATCTGGACACGTGGAGGCGGGACTTCCGCTGCCAGTGGTTCGAGGCGTTGGAGGGGGCAGCCGCCGATCAGGAGTCAGGGGGGCTGGACGTTAGACGCCAGAGGCCGCCGCCCACAGTAAAGCCCCCCTCTGATATTGTTCAGACTGAGGGGACCGTGGCGACCACCACGACTTCTCCGCAACAGCAACCAGCAGCCAGCGGATGCCCCGCCCACAACGTGCCCGTTATAGTTCTCTCTGTGCTGCTGATCATCAGCCTCGCTAACCTCAACCTCACCTGTGCACAGGTGAGACGCACAAGATGACCAGACTGGCCTTGATTTTGTATTAAAATACATTATAATATGACAGACTTCAGAACTTCTAATCTCCTAACGTAGGAAACTGTAGGAGCAAGAACTGGATGTCTGCTCTGAATTAACTACTAACCTGCAGTGAGTGAAGGAAGGGGGCGGGGCCTCGGTTGGATTATCCTATGAAAACTCCTTTTCTGTCGTCTCTTGGTCTATTTGTAAATATATACTGTATATATATATATATATATATATATATATATATATATATATATATATATATATATATATATATATATATATATATATATATATATATATATATATAGCTGTGATTGGTCCACTGGCCAACAGTATAGGGAAGACTTGTGGGGACATCATTAGAGACTTTATTAAAGAGGAGGCGGGCCACTATGACCACTGTATGAATGGGATTTCTTGTAACGCAAATCATGGTGCCTAGTCCTGCCCCCACCCCGTTAGGAAAATCAATTTATGTTTCTGCATCAAACCTACACTGTAACCCGACATGCACCTCCCCAGAAATGCACCTGCATGACACGAACATCAGCAGCTGTGATTGTGCTACTGAAGAAGACGAGATATGGAGATGTGCGCAGGCGCAGCAGCCATAACAAGCCGAAATATGTAGTTTATTGTGCATTATTATAAATTTGTTTCTAAAAATGACAATCCGACATTTGTTTTTTAGTATTTTGAACCCTTCCCATTCAGACAAATGGAAGGCTGGCCTTGCATAACTGGAAATAAGCACTTAATCACGTTGCAAAGATAAACTGACATGTCTATAAGGACTTTAAAGTCACATGATTACACAAACATGTACATTTCTTTTTCATTTCTTCACAGAAATTATAACAAATAAGCTTGTAATAACATTTTAAACCAACTCAATCTGCACCAAAGTTATTCTTTGTGATGCTGTTTTATTTATTTATGGGTAAATGAGGGAATCTTTAATTTGGAACAGCCTTAAATGACGTAGTAACAGATTTCACACAGGTATAAAAGATACTGGGTCTGTGAATAAAATGTGATCATACTAAAAAAATGTATAACTAAAAATACTGTGCAGAAGTGTGGCCAGTATCAGATAAGTGATGGTATAATTATCATGATATTATTCTCCACATCATACAGCGATCAGCCATAACATTAGTACCATTAAAGGACTAATATTGTCTCAGACCACCTCCTGAAGGGATCTTTTAGATAACGAATGTTACTGGTCAATAGTATTAATGTTATGGCAGATCTTTGTAAATGTGATATTAGTAAAGATTCTGGTTACCAGAGTATCATGGCCTTAATCAAACAAGATAAACCAGTAGCATTTTACTGCAATATTTAATATCGAGGCACTGTTCGTTGTTTCAGGTGAAAGACTAAAAAACATTTTTCTTGTTACTGAATTATTGCACTTTCTATATTGTGTATTTTGTACTATTTTGATGAAAATTGTGGAAAAACACTGTTTTGTTCTGTTTTAGAGGTAATAATCATAATAACTGAGGAGGAACAGTAGATAAACAGTGACTGTATACAGACTGTATTAATGTAATACTTTTCATGTTTCATAAAACTTTGAAAAAATAAAATAAAATAAATAAATGAATGGTATCTGGACAATCCTTTTTATACACTGTTGATCATAATACGTTCTGCATAACACAGTTAATTAAGAATAATAATTGTATCATACCTTTTACAGTGTTGCAGCTGAAACCCCATTGCAACAATGTAGCAACACCTATTCTACAATCTAATGAAATCATAGCAACCTCTGAGCAACATCATTGTAACCCCGTAGCAACCACCTGGAATAGTAACCACCAGGAATACTAAAGCAACCAGAGCAACCACCAAGCAACATCTCAGTAAGCCCCTAGCAACCATATAGCGACATCATAGCAACCACCTGGCAACACCAATTTTACAATTCTAGCAACATTTTAGCAACCACCAAGCAACATCTCAGTAACCACCAAGCAACCACCAGCAATAGTAACCACCAGGAATACTAAAGCAACCAGAGCAACCACCAAGCAACATCTCAGTAACCACCAAGCAACCACCAGCAATAGTAACCACCAGGAATACTAAAGCAACCAGAGCAACCACCAAGCAACATCTCAGTAACCACTAAGCAACCATAAAGCGACATCATAGCAACCACCTGGCAACACCAATTCTACAAATCTAGCAACATTATAGCAACCACCAAGCAACATCTCAGTAACCACCAAGCAACCACCAGCAATAGTAACCACCAGGAATACTAAAGCAACCAGAGCAACCACCAAGCAACATCTCAGTAACTACCAAGCAACTACCAGCAATAGTAACCACCAGGAATACTAAAGCAACCAGAGCAACCACCAAGCAACATCTCAGTAACTACCAAGCAACTACCAGAGATAATAAGCAACCATTTAGCAACATCATAGCGACCAATTGGCAACAGCCATTGTACAAATCTAGCAACATCATAACAACCACCTAGCAACATCATAGTAACCAGCAAGCAACCACCAGCAATAGTAACCACCAGGAATACTAAAGCAACCAGAGCAACTACCAAGCAACATCTCAGTAACCACCAAGCAACCACCAGAGATAATAAGCAAACAAATAGCGACATCTGAGCAACCACCTGGCAACACCAATTCTACAAATCTAGCAACATTTTAGCAACCACCAAGCAACATCTCAGTAACCACCAAGCAACCACCAGCAATAGTAACCACCAGGAATACTAAAGTAACCAGAGCAACCACCAAGCAACATCTCAGTAACCACCAAGCAACCACCAGCAATAGTAACCACCAGGAATACTAAAGCAACCAGAGCAACTACCAAGCAACATCTCAGTAACCACCAAGCAACCACCAGAGATAATAAGCAAACAAATAGCGACATCTGCGCAACCACCTGGCAACACCAATTCTACAAATCTAGCAACATTTTAGCAACCACCAAGCAACATCTCAGTAACCACCAAGCAACTACCAGAGATAATAAGCAACCATATAGCAATATCATAGCAACCACCTGGCAACACCAATTCTACAAATCTAGCAACATCATAGCATCCATCAAGCAACATCTCAGTAACCACCTAGCAACCACTAGGGATAATAAACAACCCTAAAGCAATATCATAGCAACCACCTAGCAAAACCATACCAAATCCCTTGCTACGTCACAGCCTTTCAATTGTAACCACCTGGAATACTTTGGCAACCATCTAGGTAAACCATATCAACCTCCTGAGATACTTCTGTACAATTAATACTTAACAACTCTCAAGCAACCACCTGAAATAGTAAATCATGCTGAAACATCATAGTAAAGTACAAATACTTTGTTACCTTACTTACGTATAAATGTAGGTTATCTATACTTTACTGGAGTAATTATTTTACATTTTCACAGAATTAAGTAGTGCACTATAGGACTCTGTGGGCGTGGCCTAAGCTTTTGTTTTTATTTGGCTTTATTTCTTTCCCCTTACATTAGTTTTACTTTATACTAAAAGTAGTTTTGAATCCAGTACTTTTTTAATTAACACTTTTACTTAAAGAGTAAAAAGCTTGAGTTGATACTTTTTTATCCTCTACAGAAGTATTTTATTAAACTCTAAAAAAAAGTATCTAAAATATACTTCTACCTGCAGAGTAATGAATGGAGATACTTTATTAGTTTTTACATCTTCGCTTGAGAATGCTTAAACGTATAAGTATAAGTTGTGAGGTGTTATCTTGTGAGGGAGACCGGACACTGGTGGGCCTCCCCTTTGAACTCTTTTAATTTACTACGTATACTTTGACTGTAGTCGTGAAGCTGCAGAGCAGATTACTCAACTCAACATCTGATAGCGTTCGTGGTTAAAACGTTCTTTCATCCGTGTGATACAGTGTTACACACAGATACATATATGCAAATATCCGTGAGAAATAAGCGTGTTGTAGCCTGACTTCAAACAGAGCTTTACCTGCACCAACAAAAACACGTACACAACTGTTTATCTAAACAAGCGAGCGCATGAATGCGGACATAACTGCAACACACACGCACACACACACACACACGCGCGCGCAGGTGAGACGGTGATAAGTGTACGATCAGATGTGCTGAATGTTGCAGTGCCGGTCAGCTCCACCTCTATCAGCCCATCTGTCCAAACTAAACCCCTAATCTCATGTTTAGTCTCTGGTTTATCCGTAATCTGGGACTGAGACACGGATCTAACCACGTTTACCCTCCAACCGGAACCTTCATCTGCACCATCTGCACCACCAGCCAACTGCATCAACCACAATAAACAACTATAATAAACTATAAACACCTAAACGCTGCTGCAGAAGTGTACAAAATATAATAAAGCTGTTACTCTGCATCACAACACAAATTACACAAAGCAAATTCAGATTAAATCTAAATTAGCAAACAGAGAAAAGCAAAGGTGTGAAAAGGTGTGCTGACATTTATTACTCATAGAGGTATAGATACTGGGTTTAAGGGTGTTTTCACGCCTGCACTATTTGTTCCGGTTAAAATGAACTCTGTGAAGCGGTTTGCAGGCTCGTAGCCAGCATTGTGATGGGGGGGATCTTTTTCCCCCAAAAGTGGACTTCATTTGGCTCTCTACTCCAATGCCCCCTAAATACACGAGCACACTTCAAACCTTTTAATTTAGACATATTTTATTTATTATAAGTTTGTTGTGAATCTGTTGTTGCTGTCCTTATTTGTTCGTCTGTATTTTATATATGGCCGTAAAATACACCCTAGCTTGATCGTCAGCATTGCAAAGTGAGTGACTGAATGTTACTGTCACTTAACCTACATTTCTTAAAAATCAACTAAATTTGGGGTGGCTGAGGGGGGGTGGGGGTTGATGGGGGGGATCGAACGAACCCTTCCATCCCCCCTGGCTACGGGCCTGGGTTTGTTCTCTTGTGGTGAGAACGTGATCTGGTCTCGATCCGACCCAGAGATCAAATATACTCCTACGTATAAACATAAAACACAGTTTAATCTGATATATTAGCCAGATATCGCTAATTGCCACAGCTATAAAAAAATTCTCTCTGCTGCTCCATGCTGTTTACACACTGAGTGTGCGATATGTGCAGCATTCACAACCACCCACCCAGCCAGCGCACCAACCAAACACCACCCACCCAGCCAGCGCACCAACCAAACACCACCCACCCTGCCAGCGCACCAACCAAACACCACCCACCCAGCCAGCGCACCAACCAAACACCACCCACCCTGCCAGCGCACCACCCGCCCTGCCGATCCACCACCCACCCTGCCAGCGCACCACCCGCCCTGCCGATCCACCACCCACCCTGCCAGCGCACCAACCGCCCTGCCGATCCACCACCCACCCAGCCAGCGCACCAACCAAACACCACCCACCCTGCCAGCGCACCAACCAAACACCACCCGCCCTGCCGATCCACCACCCACCCTGCCAGCGCACCAACCGCCCTGCCGATCCACCACCCACCCAGCCAGCGCACCAACCAAACACCACCCACCCAGCCAGCGCACCAACCAAACACCACCCACCCTGCCAGCGCACCAACCAAACACCACCCGCCCTGCCGATCCACCACCCACCCAGCCAGCGCACCAACCAAACACCACCCACCCTGCCAGCGCACCAACCAAACACCACCCACCCTGCCAGCGCACCAACCAAACACCACCCACCCTGCCAGCGCACCAACCAAACACCACCCACCCTGCCAGCGCACCAACCAAACACCACCCACCCTGCCAGCACACCACCCGCCCTGCCGATCCACCACCCACCCTGCCAGCGCACCACCCGCCCCGCCGATCCACCACCCACCCTGCCAGCGCACCAACCGCCCTGCCGATCCACCACCCACCCAGCCAGCGCACCAACCAAACACCACCCACCCTGCCAGCGCACCAACCACCAACCGCCCTGCCGATCCACCACCCACCCTGCCAGCGCACCAACCAAACACCACCCGCCCTGCCGATCCACCACCCACCCTGCCAGCGCACCAACCGCCCTGCCGATCCACCACCCACCCAGCCAGCGCACCAACCAAACACCACCCACCCAGCCAGCGCACCAACCAAACACCACCCACCCTGCCAGCGCACCAACCAAACACCACCCGCCCTGCCGATCCACCACCCACCCAGCCAGCGCACCAACCAAACACCACCCACCCTGCCAGCGCACCAACCAAACACCACCCACCCTGCCAGCGCACCAACCAAACACCACCCACCCTGCCAGCGCACCAACCAAACACCACCCACCCTGCCAGCGCACCAACCACCAACCGCCCTGCCGATCCACCACCCACCCTGCCAGCACACCAACTGCCGTGCCGTTGCCTGATTGAAGGGGTCTAAATTCTTAAATTATGCATAAAAACCTGCCAATGGGGTGAGCAAATTTATCGTAGTAAGATTTCCTAAAATAAGCTCAATCACAACATCTCAAAATGAGTGAAGTAAGACTTAAATTAAGCGAACATCACTTATTTTCTGGCTTAAACTTGTACTTAAGAAAATAATAACTTGACTGGTTACTTTTTATGCTTATTTTGAGTTTAAATTACTTAAAATATGGTGTAAATTCTAAATAAGACTGAATAAGATCATTATTTCTAAAATGTAAAAGTTAAACAATCTTACTTTTACACAATGCTTAGTAAGACAAAAAAATCTTATCAAAGAAAAAAAATAAGATTTATTGCCTTGTACTTAGATCATTTCACTTGCTTATTTTTTTTTTTTTTACTAATATTTTTTTTTATTTTTTTTTTTTGCAGTGTTTCACAAAGATTGTAATGTAATGCTTAAATAATAATCCTCAAGCTTTAGGCGTGTAACATCAGATAGAAATAAAAAAAAAAATGACTAAGAAGTTGTCAAGCCGTTACGAGATTAAATGAAGAATAAAAGAAAGACATTTGTGGATCAATCTAGTAAATGTATTGTTATATTAATTCTTTAAAACATACACAGATTTCAGACAGACTGGTAGACAAATCAGGATTGTAGAAGCGGAGATGCACAGGACTGACGGGACGAACGGGAGGCTGGAGAGAGGAACGGGACTGTCCTGCACTCCTTCATTTCATTCCTCCACTCAATCTCCTTTTATTTACGATAACGTTCAACTACAGCGCAACTTACAGCATCTTCTTCAGTCCTCACGAACGTCGCAACCTCAACACGCCGTCTCCACAGCGCCCCCAGCCTCCAGGACCATTAATAGAACATATCGGAGTTTATGAGGCTGTGTTCAGACTGCAGGTAAATCGGATTCGGTTCTCTGTCTGCACTCCTATTCAAAAGTGATCAGACGGGATTTGCCTATCTGAACATCACAACTGTAGCTACATGGGCTGAGTGGAAACAGCATAGATCTTGTGAGCATAGAACTGGTGATGAGGCGTTCATATGTGGAAGCAGAAAGAGTGGAATTCATCATCATCATCATCATCATCATCATCATCATCACCATCATCAACTCTCCCTCCAAACCTTTAGTTCAAGTTTTTGTCAGTTTAGAGACCACAAAAATTTCCAGATATACAACTGCAGCAAGAGATACGCCACATAATCCAATTTTATGTGGATTCTAATGTCCTGACAATTATAATTAATCTGGATTCACTCTAGATATGCAACAAAAATCTACGTTTATGTGGTTTTTGGCTGTACAGACAATTCGAATCAATCTGGATTCAATCCTAATCAAACTGGATTCAATCTAGATACACCAAAAATCTACTTTCATGTGAAGTCTGGCTGTCCCGACAATTTAAATCAATCTGGATTCAATTTAAATCAATCTGGATTCAAATTAAATCAATCAGGATTAAATCTAGATATACCAAAAATCTACTTTTATGTGGATTCTGGCAGTCCAGACAATCAAAATCAATCCAGATTTAATCAAAATCTATCCGGATCCAATTAAAGTCAATCTGGATACAACCTAGATATGCAAAAAATCTACTTTTATGTGGTTATGGATATCCTGACAATCAATATCAATCCAGATGTAATCCAAATCAAGCCGGATACAAACTAGATATACCAAAAATCTACATGTGTGAATTCTTAATGTCCTGACAATTAAAATCAATCCAGATAAAATCCAAATCAATCAGGATTCAATCCAAATCAATCCGGATTCAATCTAAATATACCAACAATCTACTTGTACATTGTTTCTGGCTGTCCAGACAATCAAAAGCAATCTAGATACAATGCAAATCAATTCCGATTCAATCTAGATATAACAAAAAATTCGGATGTCTTGGCAATCAAACTCAATCTGGATTGAATCAATATATGCCAAAAATATACTTTCATGTAAATTCTGGTTTTCCTGACAATCAAAATTAATTCAGATTCAATCTAGATATACCAAAAACAGAAACCTGATTAGGACTGTCAGTCTGAACACAGTGTTGGAGATGATGGATGGTCAGTGTTGTAAGAGCAGCCTCAGGCCCTCTCCCAACTCTATCGACGGTATTCCACACGACGAATACCAACATCAGACCTTCTCCACTCTAATCTCAGGCCTTCAGAAGCGAGGAGGAGGTACAGTAAACATCATTGACTTATTATCTGTTACATAATTAACACACACACTCGTACACACACTCTTACACACACTCAACATACTTCATTCATACTTCATAAATACTCCCGCAGTTCTCGGTGGTACAGTGTGCCGTGAGAATGCCGGACGGTGTGAGCTCACCGAGAGTCCGTTCTCTCGCTTATCCCTCCCCCTCACAATTATCCTACAGGGGGAGGAGCCACAAAAAGAGGAGGGGCTAACAACAGGTCGTCTCCAAGGGGAGGTGCTAGAGCAAGGCGGTCTCTAAGGGGAGGAGCGCTTGCAGAGCATTGCTAGGAGACACAATCATTAGCAAAGTGATTGGGTTGCATGATAATTAGCAAACTGTCTGCAGAGGGCGGAGTTTCATCGCAAAGCATCTCCAGGAGCTTCCGAGTCGCCGAGGGGGGCGTGGCCTGTGGCCGCCGGTTGCTTGGTTACTTGCAGATGGCTTCCAAGGTGTCCAGCGTGCGTTTGATGTCTCTGATCTGAGCGGCGAGGGCCTGGATTGGCTGCATGGAGCGGTCCAGCTCCTCACACCGAGCCATCAGCGTGTACATTCCCTGCACAACACACACACACACACACACAACACACTCAGATAAACACAATAAAACACAAATTCAGGGCTATTTTTTGGGTAATTTTTTTGTTTTTTGCTTTTTTTGTCCCTCAGGAATTAACTGTGATCAATAAATCACTTGTCCGACAACATGAAGCAGATAAAAAAATCTCAAAAAACAACACATTATGCCCCAATCTGAAGAAATTTAAAAACAGATGAGAAAACTAAGTTATTAGCCCTATCTGGATGGGATTATTTTCTCAGGGGGTTCTGGGGTAATTTTCTCTTTTATTGGGGTTTTTTATCCTCTGTGATTTTATTCCCGTCCGGATGTGTGAGTTTCGTCTCCTCGCCTTTAATAAAATAGATATTTGTCCACTGCCGCGCACCGTAGTTACACTTTGGGCACGCCATGGTTTCCACAGAGATCCACGTAAAATCACAACAGCGAGTGGAAATGGAGGAGCTACTGAACGCTACTGAGGTCATGTGACCGAGAAAAAAGCCTAAAAACTCACTGATCCTCCTGAGCACAAAATGCTCCCAGAAAAATATTAAATATTAAATCCTTCAAACCTTTATGCTCATATCCACCGACTCTCCCAAACTATCCACCGAGTCTCTGTAGGTCTGAATATAGCCCACACTCAGAGCCGTCATCTGCAGAGAGAGAGATACGGAGAGAGAGAGAGAGATACAGAGAGAGAGAGAGAGATACAGAGAGACACTAACATTACTTACTCAGGAATAGTTACATATAACTTAAAATGCATGCAAATTTACCGTATTGTTCACACTACAAGGCACATCAGGATTATAAGGCGTACTTTATGCGACACTAGTAAGGAACAGGGGTGCTGCCATGTTTTCCTTCTAATTCAGCAGGTCTCACCGCTGGGTGGTGGTGTGGGGGAGTAGGTTAGCTAAGTTAAGTAAAGCTAAGCTAAATAAACAAAACTGTAACTCTTGAGAAAAAAAAAATCAATCTACACAGATTTCTCTCTTGAAAATTTGGGGTTTATTTTGGTGAGTAAAGCGCTTCCATTTATTTACAGTAAGCTTAGATTCCCAAATTTCTCCCACGCTAAGGCTGGAGCATTAGCATTAGCTGCCCAAAAGCGCTATACTGAGGAACCCTGAGTGTTCCAGTGAGTCAGGGTGATATTAGCTAGCGGTTTGTCCCACGTAGCTTGTTTTAACATGGTAAACACACAGACTACAGTCCAATATACTCACCTCTGAACGGCAAAAGAGCTAGTAGCGCTTAGTGTGGTTAGCGGCTAATGCTGCTACAGCAGTGCTAGCTGGGTTTAGCAGCAGGCTACAGGGCGGTGATACTCTCCTCTGAACAGCGAAAGAGCTAGCACTTAGCACGGTTAGCAGCTAATCCTAATACTGCTCCAGTCTCTGTGCTGGAGAACTAAACTGAATCTCCTGTATAACTCTGTACTTCAGTGGAGAGTCTTTACTGCTCCTTAATACCTGACTGATAGAATTCATACATAAGGAGCACCGGATTATAAGGAGCTCTGATGATTTTTGGTAAAATTAAAGGATTTTAAGTGCAGCTTATAGAGTGAAATATACAGAAAATACTGAATTAGAGAAAGCTCACGTTCTGGATGGTTCCGTTGAGGCTGCGGAGCATCATCTCCACACTCTGCGCCACTTCCTGTGTGTGTTTATGCAGATCCAGCAGCACTGAGGGGTCAATAGGGGGGATATCAGCCGGCCGACGCGACGACCCCCGACCTCGGACCACCGGACCCGAACAGTCCGCTGTACAGGAAACACACACACACACACACACTTTATAATACATGAACTGTGGTAAACCCAAACATTACATTAGGGATATTGCATATTCTTTCATACGCAATAATATTACAATTTTCTGACACCAAATAGTGATAAAAATGGTATTGAAATCACTATATTTTATATTTGTATACTCCGGTTAAGAGTACACACTCTAGGGGTATCAAATCGTATTGTACGCGATAATATAACCAACATTTTGAATATGGTGAAGGATATTATACCCTTAAATAGATATAAATATATATGCCATATTACCACCCCTAATTATCATATTTACTTTATATATATTTTTTCTATTTTTAAGAAAGAAAAAATCACACTGTTCTCATAATTTCCCATTATATATCTACTAGAGGCTATAGACTATATCTGTCCATTATCATTTATTTTACTTTAATCCTGGATATATGGAGATACTTTATTAGTATTATGACTGATCATTCTGGATCATTGACTTCTGTTACAAATCTGATAAAATTCTTGCATTTAAAAAAAAAAACTCAGTTAGGGGTGTGCTATATCATACTGAATGCAATAAATAATAAAATAAAAATTTGTCATTTCGAGTATCGTTATCACGAAAATACTATGAAGCTAAAATCCAGATCTCTTCATCAGATTTATTTTTTAGTATGCATTTTTGAGAGTTTAGGCACTATATATCCTCAATAGGGCTGCAACTAGTGATTATTTCGGTAGTCGACTAACCTGACGATTATTTTTTCGATTAGTCGATTAGTCGACGATTATTTCTGCCATCTCTAAAAACGATAGAAACAGCAAAACATGAGATTTAAATGCCATTTAAATATCTGAATGTTGTTTAAACAGGGAAATTACTGATATTTAGTGATTTAATATGTAATCTGTTGTGTTTGGGCACTTCTGTCTCCAGCACTTTGTGTAATACAGTACTGTTACAGATTAACGATTAGTCGACAATGAAATTTGTTGTCGACACATTTAAATAAATGACATTTACGATTAAATCGACTAATCGTTGCAGCACTAATGCTCATATACAGTCATTAGTATATTATATAGAGTAAATAAAAGGCACCCACACTCGCAGTCGGTGTCGAGACTGGGTCTCGAGCTCATCTTGATCTTCTGCTCCAGGTTCTTGGTGATGAAGTGCGTGAGATCTCCGTCGTGGCTCACGGTCCCCTCCAGTTCCAGAGCACTGGAGATGGTGGCCCTGCGGCCCTCAGCCTGGCCCCCTTTGGCCCCTGAGCCCCGGGGTCCTCCTCCGTACGCGTTACTGATCCCGTCCAGACTCTTACTGTCCTGCATCCCCCGCACCACCCGCTCCCGCTCCGGCGCCGAGTGCACGCGCACCTCCGCCATCACATGCACCGGCCGCTGCCACGCGTCAGCCTCCGACACCACGGGGGCGGGGTCTGAACCAGGGGGAGGGGCTGGAACCAGGGGCGGGGCCTGCTCAGGTGGCGTGGAAGAGGAAGAAGGAGCATCGTCTTCAGACGCGGTTCTGCTGGGCGGTTCTGTGGGCGGAGCTTCTGAGGTTGGTGGATTTTCTGTGGTGGTTTCTTTCACTGGCTGAGAAGCAGAGAGAGTTATTGATTATTGATTACTACAACAGGTTTTTATAAGATATATTATATATAGATATCACCTCGTATTTAAAATTATTACAGTCTGAATTAGCTTTTGCTGTACACTCTGTAGCTAGCTATGCTAACCTAATAATCAAACAGGCTATTTAATTAAATCAAAAGTTGGGAAATGCCTTAAATTCAGTGTTTTTTCATTAGTTTAAAATGTTCTGCATTGTAGATTAATACTAAAGTATTTAATGTTATGCAGTTGTGCTGCTCACACTACATAACTGATCGGAGACATAAGGTGACCAATTACATGATTGGCTGCTCTCCAGAAACACGTTTATCACAAGAACATGCCAGAAATCTATGCACGTGAGAACTAGCGACACCAAGCCAGAGAAGCCAGAGAAGCCAGAGAGGAGAATACGCACTTGAAGTGAGTCCAAAATGTATGGAACATCAATTTATATTAAAAAAAAAATGTAAATGTCTTATCATTTGTATACAGGGTTTCCGCCACGTTCATTTCAGTGCGGCGGTCCGCCACGCCTTCGTTCTTCCCCGCCACCCTTCGTGAAAATTCGGAGCCCGGCGTTTTTCCCGCGCTTGATCAGCGTTGCCCCGCCCTCTCTCGTTTCTGACACTGGAATTTGATCATCTCGACAGGACACCGGCTGTCAAACTGGACAACTGAATCCGAGGTATGTGGCGCTGAAATGATGTTTTTTTATATTTGTGAACAAGTTGTTGAACATTGTTCAAGGGTTATATCGGTAATATGTTGTAGACGTAGCCTACACAACACGGCTGGTTTCGCATGTTGCATCTATTTCGGGAGGCTACAGGTGAGGGCTTCTCTAGCCGTAATTCCTAAACGCACAGCTGTGTTCCAGTCCTGCACATGTAGCAGGGTGGCCGCGGGTCCTTAAAAAGTCTTAAATGGTATTAAATTTCATTTTTGTCAGATAAGGCCTTGAAAAGTCTTATTTTGTCTTAAAATTTCAACCAAAATGTCTTAAATTTGCCGGAGCTAAATTTAGGGGGGAATAATTCCGTCAGCCATGTGTTGAACTTCGGGGGTGGAAATCGGTAGTTAGTCATGCAGTGCCAACATAACGCGCGCGCGAGAGAGAGAGTGTGAGTATAGGACACAGCGAGAGAGAGAGACTGAAACATAACGCGAGAGAGAGAGAGAGAGAGCGAGAGCGCGCCTGTAAATAGCGAGAGAGAGAGACTGAAACATAATGCGAGAGAGAGAGAGAGAGAGAGACTGAAACATAATGCGCGCGCGAGAGAGAGAGATGAATTAAACAGTGATTAAACAGCTTCAACTTACGCAGGTGTCCACTCAGGCTCACTCACCTGGTGGAGTGAAAATCACGCTATGTTTCTGTTTCTGGAGCTGTCATAAAGCAAGGATGTAGGGCCCTAGAATAGAGGCACCCTAGAACAGCTCTGTGATGCATTTGTTTTCACGGTCCAGTAAACATTTTATTGTAATTAAATTAAAGATTAAAGATATTGATATGTATAATTTAACATTTTGTGTTGCACACTTTTACGTTTACCGTATCTGAAAAAAGAACAATAAGGATTTATTTTAAAGAAACCTACTTTTTGCAACTTTTTGTTTTAAGTGGGCATTTTTCAGTGACAGTTGGAAATAAAGAAAATAACTGGAAACATGTGTAATTGTGTTATATCGTGATATCATTAACGTGATATAAATTATCGGTTCCCAACCGGGGGGTCCTGCCACCGCACCTTCAAGGAAATCCTGGGGGAAACCCTGGTATACTGAAATATGTACATATATCCTCAACACAGAACTATATCAAATGTTTCAGAACTGAAGATATAATTTTTAAGGTTTTAAACTCCATTTTTAAGCCTTTTAAAATGTGTTCTAACTGTAAGTCCAGCATCAGCTCACCCACCAGTCAATCAGCTCACAGTAGCAGAAAAACTGAAAAATATACAGGCACAACTTCTCTGTTTGTTCAGTAAAATACATTATTCTACTTACTAAAATTAAAGGAATTTAGCTTTTAGCTCCATTTAACCCCATTCATAGAGGACTTACTTGCAGGCTTCCTTTAGAGTTTAACAGTAATATAAGAGGGAAACAGAAAGTGGTCAGATTCTCCATAAACAGCTCTTTTGGAACCGTGGTTCTCTTTCTCGTTGTACGTGCTTCCATTGGCTGTAGGTAGTTACTGCTCCTGACTACCAGTCGCCGACTGAGTCACATATTAAACCTGCTAGATATTTGCTGAGTGTCTGCAACTTGTTGGTGATCACTCAGCGAGTCTTTCACTAATTCACACAATTAGCACTGAGAGACTCAGATTTCCCTCAGAGTAGATTTAAAATAAAACTAAAAACAAATATTTAATAATAATATATATAAAAAACAATATATAAAAATTAATATATAATATAAATTAATAAATAAATAAATAAATGAAACTGCCACGACTGAAAAACTAGACTTAAATCGTAGCACATGAACCTGGCATTAGCTTTTAGCTTCATTTACCCCCCATTCACAGACACTTACTCACAGCCCCCTCTAGAGTTTAACAGTGATGTAACAGGGAAACAGAAAGTGTCAGATTTTCCATAAACAGCTCTTTTGGAACTGGGGTTCTCTTTCTCTTTCTACGTGATTGTATTGGCTGTAGGTAGTTCTGCTCTTGACTCCCAGTCGCAGACTGGGTCAGATATTAAACCTGCTAGATATCTGCTGGGCATCTGCGACTTGTTGGCAATAACTCAGCGACAGCTCGGCAAGCATCTTTCACTTATTCACACTTTGAACACAGAGAGACCCTCATTTCCCTCAGAGTAGAGTTTTTTTTGACAAACTAAAAAAATATATATATATAAAAATAAATAAATAAAATAACGACTGAAAAAAACCTATTGATAGAGGGCTTACTCGTGGGCTCCCTCTAGAGTTTAACATATATAATAATATAATATATAATAATATAACAGGGAACAGAAAGTACTCAGACTCTCTGTAAACAGTTTTTTTGGACCACTTGGTTCTCTCTCTTTTTGACTCCCAGTCGCCGACTGGGTCAGATATTAAACATGCTAGATATTTGATGGGCTACTGCGACTCGTTGGGGATAACTCAGTTATTTGTTTTTTGGGGCAAACTACAAAAAAATTAAATAAATAAATAAATAAAACTGCCAACGACTGAAAACCTAGGCTAAAATCGTATTGCGTAAACCTGGCATTAGCGAAGCTTGAGGTCAGTATGTTCTGGTGTTGGTTGAAACTTATCATTTGTAGTATTAAAAGATTTATCAGTTATCAGGCATGTTATTCAGACACATCCTGTCTGAATCACACTGCAGCCATCAGAAGGCCGAGAGTCAGCTGTAAACACAATGTAAACTATGCTGTAAACCACGCACCACCCTCACATTCCCGTCGTGCTGATGATCTAACAGCATGTGACAACGAGGAAGATGATACAGTGACAGCGGCCGGGTCTGAAATGTGAAAAATGCTGACGTGAAGCATTACTGCCCACACGCTCTCTATTAGTCTCTGAATCCAAATCAAAAGGAAACCATACAAACAGAAGTATGGAAGTTGTGAGCTATTAGTGAGCTTTTATAAGACCTGTCATGATAATTACATTATCAACTTATCGTACAGTAAACGGACATCAACCTCAATAATGAGAGATAATGGTGATCTATTGCGTCTATTGGCGTCTAGTGTGTTTATTTGTATGTTTGTTCACAGTTTATAGCTCGGGAAAAAAAATGAAGAGAGCACTTCAGTTTCTGAAGTGACTACTGAAAATTAATATTGCATTTATTTTATTTGCAGAAAATGAGAAATGTCTGAAATAAAAAAAAAGATGCAGAGCTTTCAGACCTCAAATAATAGAAAAAGAAAACAGGTTCATATTCATAAAGTATGTATTCATAAAGTTCAGAAATAATCAATATTTGGTGGAATAACCCTGGTTTTTAATCACAGTTTTTTTTTTCATGCATCTTGGTATCATGTTCTCCTCCACCAGTCTTACACACTGCTTTTGGATAACTTTATGCTGCTTTACTCCTGGTGTAAAAATTCAAGCAGTTCAGTTTTGGTGGTTTGATGGTTTGTGATCATCCATCTTCCTCTTGATTATATTCCAGAGGTTTTCAATTTGGTAAAATCAAAGAAACTCATCATTTTAGGCGCTCTCTTATTTTTTTTTCAGAGCTATATATGCTGTATACAGTATCCCATGTTGTTGTCTTTAAAATGGTATAAACACTTTGTTATGCTGTAATATTATCATTATGTCAGGAGCATTAAATGCTCTTAAAATGACAATAATACAGTTTTTTACAATAATTTTGGGACTATATCGTACACAGAAAATTGTGACATAGGCATAGCTATTAGCATTTTTACCTTAAAAAAACATAATAAAAAACAAAAAGTAGTTCCAAAACAGCAACTTTACAGGGGAGAAATAAAACCTTTTCAACTTTGGATGGAAGTCAATGTAGAAAAGTTTATTTCATGTAATTTTGGAGTTTTTTTTATTGGTAAATTTATTAAGAAATGTGACATTTTAGAATCTTGTGGAAATGATGCGACAGCGTCCAAGCCAATATTGTGTATTATGTGTGTGTGTGACCTTTTTTTTTGTACATTTTATTATATACATTATTATATACATTATTATTATAATAACTGCAGATTTTACATTTACACCAACCTCATCTTCATCTTCTCCTCCGTCCTCCTCTTCCTCCACTCCTCTCCACCCATCGTTAGTGTGTGTGTGATCAGGGTCGGCTGAGTCCGAGCAGTGTTTGGACGCTGGTTGTGAGTGGGGTGTGTGTGGGGGATCTTGGTCAGGGGTGTGTGTGTTGGTGTGAGGTTTGTCTGAGTGTTTGTCTGTTTGTCTGCACACCGACTCTGTGGTGTGGGGTGTGTGAGGTGTGTGAGGTGTGTGTCCATCAGTTTCTGCTACAGTTCCGTCCTGAGAGTCCTGCTCTGGGCAAGCGCCTCCATCCCGATACTTCAAAGAGGTGGATCCATGAGTGCTCATCCAATCAACCCCATTGGTTGCCTCCTGCAAGTCATGGCCAATCCCAGGGGAGTGGCTCATCCCTCAACCTGCTAAAAAAAGAAATATTAGTCAATATTTGGAGTGGGGAAAATTTTCGATTTTTAGATGCATCTCGATTCAGAGACGATTCTGAATCAATTGAATAATGAGAAAAAATATATATTAATTTTCTAGATTTTTGCTATAACTGAGAACGTTATGATGACGCATGTCGTGAACGTGATTTTAGTCAGTGTAGCATAGCATAGTATAGCACAGCATAGTATAACTGGCTGTCTGATAATACACATAGTTAGATAGATAGAGATAGGAGATTTAGGCATCCAGCAGCAACAACACAATAGAATAAGAAATATATTCAACAAAATTAAACACAGCAAAATAGAAAATAAATAAGGGTATAAAAAAAAAAGAAAAAAGAAAATATAAGAACTGTAAAGATTTAAGTGGCTGTATAAGGTCTATGTAGTGTTAATTAGTGATAAATAGTTAATTAATGATAATATTGATTGTGAAAATGTGGAATGTTATAAGACAGTATAGCAGAGTATAGCATAGTATATCACAATATAGTATAGCTGGCTGTCTGATGTTGACTGTAAAATTGTGGAATGAGATTATAGTCAGTAAAGCATAGTATAGTATAGTGTAGTGTAGTGTGGTGTAATATAGTATAGTATAGCTTGCTGTCAGATAATGTTGATTGTGAAACTGTTAAAGGTGATTATAGTCAGTATAGTATAGTACAGTATAGTATACCACTGTGTAGTATAGTATAGTAGATATAGTACAGTATAGTATAGATGCCTGTCTGACAATGTTGATTGTGAAACTGTTGAAGGTAGTCAGTGCAGTATGGTATTGTATAGTATAGTGTAGTGTAGTATAGTACAGTACAGTGTAGTATTGTGGAGTATAGTATAGCTGCCTGTCTGATAATGTTTTGTGAAACTGTTGGTGTTTATAGTCAGTATAGTATAGTGTAGTGTAGTATAGTACAGTACAGTGTAGTATTGTGGAGTATAGTATAGCTGCCTGTCTGTTAAGCTTAGCTAATAAATCAGACAGATTGGGGAACTGAAATCATATGACGACACTTAGCTTAGCTTAGCATTAGCTTAGCATTAGTCACCAGATCTTGCAGCAGTAATCACAATATCATTTATTTATCTCGCTAGCAAACTGCTAACGCTAGCCCGCTAATAACAGACACTGCAGCCGGTATTAAAGCCCGCAGAATGGTGATAAAATGTGATTTTACTGATAAAAACTCTTTAAATAAACTATAAAACGGCCGCAGTCCTGTAGCACCAGCACACAGTCATCTGCCGTTAGCATTAGCATTAGCTTTAGCCTGCTGCCCATGGAATTGAACGGTAGCTGACAGGCTAACAGGCTAAGCGCAAAGCTAACACCGCGGGCCCGGGGCTGTTTCTCCCGGGGAAAGAGGCGCTATAAGCCGGGTGTCAGTGTCCGTCGCTCCGCGGGCAGCTCCGCGTCTCCGCGCTGCAGATAAACAGCCGTAAAATCCGCGCGTTTCGCGGCGTTTTATATAAAATTAAACACTTTTACCTTCAGCTTTCCTTCCTCAGAGCGAACACTGCAGCTAACCGAGCCGCGACCAATCCCTGCCCTGTAAAACCCGAGCCCAGCAACTATAGTTCCGCATTACTCACAAATACTCACTGTTACTCTTTATCACTCACAAATACTCACCTTTACTCTCTATTACTCACAAATACTCACTGTTACTCTCTATTATTCACAAATACTCACTGTTACTCTCTATTACTCACAAATACTCACTGTTACTCTCTATCACTCACAATTACTCACTGTTACTCTCTATTACTCACAGATACTCACCGTTACTGTCTATTACTCACAAATACTCATTGTTACTCTTTATCACTCACAAATACTCACTGTTACTCTTTATCACTCACAAATACTCACCTTTACTCTCTATTATTCACAAATACTCACTGTTACTCTCTATTATTCACAAATACTCACTGTTACTCTCTATTACTCACAAATACTCACTGTTACTCTCTATCACTCACAATTACTCACCGTTACTCTCTATCACTCACAATAACTCACCGTTACTGTCTATTACTCACAAATACTCATTGTTACTCTCTATTACTCACAAATACTCACAAATACTCAATGTTACTCACAATTACACACGATTGACGTTACTTACCATTATTCTCCATCTCTCTCTATTACCCAAAAATACTCACTGTTACTCTACATCACTCACAATTACTCAGTTACTCACAATTACTCAGTTACTCTCTAGTACTCACAATTACTCACTGTTACTCTATATTACTCATAATAATTGTTACTCTCTGTTACTTACATTACTGTCTGTTACTTTCCATTACTTTGTGTCAATAAATAAAAACTAAACAACAAATAACATCACTAAATCAAATTTAAAACCTTTTTGTCAATCTGATAAAGTAAATACAAATTGCTTCAAACAGCTTAGATGGTAAGGGACTGTTTTTAAAATGTGGACATTGTTAAAAACGGTAAAATATTTACAGGGTTATAAATCCTGTTTGTGATTGAAGTAAGTTAACATTGATCAGATGTAACATTGATATAAATATATATACATATTATGCCAAAAACTACTCAACCAAGAAATAAAGGTCAGTCGATCCGAAAAGAAACATTTGAAGAACTTTGAAAAAATGTCCTCAAGTGCAGTCGCAAATGATGAAACTGGCACTTATCAGGGCCATCCTGGTTTATGTAACAGTTTTAACTTATTTTACTACATGATCCCTTATGTGTTCCTTTATAGTCTAGATCACTTCACTATAAATATACAATTTTGGAAAATAATAAAATAAACAAAAATATAGACTAACAATAACTAACTAAATGTGTGACTAAAAACATATTACGTATTATTCACTACAAAAAGACTAAAGCTAAAAGTCACAGCTGGAATATGTCATCAAACGTCATCAATCATCATTACGATGATGAAACTGACACTCATGAGGGCCACCCTGGTTTGTTTAACAATTTTAACTAATTTTACTACATAATCCTTTGTGTTCCTTCCTGGTTTGAATCGCTTCACTATTCATTTACAATGTTGGAATAGAATAAATTAAGTAAAAAAAAAAAAAACTAACATTGACTAACTAAAGCGTGACTAAAACTAATAAACAATTTATTCACAAGAAAAAGACTAAAGCTGAAAGTCAGAGTTAGTAAAACCACTCCAAATGATCCAGAACGCAGCAGCACGTCTGGTCTTCAACCAACCAAAACGGGCACATGTCACCCCGCTGCTCATTGAGCTCCATTGGCTACCAGTTGATGCTCGCATCACATTCAAAACTCGTACAATCGCCTACAAAGTGATGACAGAACAGCTCCTTCCTACCTGCACTCGCTCCTGAAGGCTTACGCTACCTCCCGGCCGCTGCGCTCCTCCAATGAACGTCGCCTCGCTTTACCAAACAAACATTCACACAAAGCAATCCAGACTGTTCTCATACAGAGTTCCCCAATGGTGGAACAAACTACCTTCCACTACCAGATCAGGAGAATCTCTCACTATCTTTAAGAAACTCCTGAAGACAGAGCTCTTCAAAGAGCACTTACTCTCCTAACACCTCTAACTAACTACCTTCTACTACCAGATCAGGAGAATCTCTCACTATCTTTAATAAACTCCTGAAGACAGAGCTCTTCAAAGAGCACTTACTCTCCTAACACCTCTAACTAACTACCTTCTACTACCAGATCAGGAGAATCTCTCACTATCTTTAATAAACTCCTGAAGACAGAGCTCTTCAAAGAGCACTTACTCTCCTAACACCTCTAACTAACTACCTTCTACTACCAGATCAGGAGAATCTCTCACTATCTTTAATAAACTCCTGAAGACAGAGCTCTTCAAAGAGCACTTACTCTCCTAACACCTCTAACAAACTACCTTCTACTACCAGATCAGGAGAATCTCTCACTATCTTTAATAAACTCCTGAAGACAGAGCTCTTCAAAGAGCACTTACTCTCCTAACACCTCTAACTAACTACCTTCTACTACCAGATCAGGAGAATCTCTCACTATCTTTAATAATAAACTCCTGAAGACTGAGCTCTTCAAAGAGCACTTACTCTCCTAACACCTCTAACTAACTACCTTCTACTACCAGATCAGGAGAATCTCTCACTATCTTTAATAAACTCCTGAAGACAGAGCTCTTCAAAGAGCACTTACTCTCCTAACACCTCTAACTAACTAACTACTTCTAACCTCATTTCCTTCTTCCCCTCCTTCACTCCTCTATCCCTTTATTTCCCTTCGACCTCCTTTAAGCCCTATCTCAAATGTTTTTTCTTAATTCCTATTACTTTTGTACTTCACTATTGTAAGTCGCTTTGGACAAAAGCGTCTGCCAAATGTAATGTAATGTAATGCAAATGTAATGTAATGTACTCACATTACTCTCTATTTCTCTCTATTACATTAGGCTCCCTTACTCACTGTTACGCTCTATTACTCTTTATCTATTACTTTACTCTTTATTACACCCTGTTACTGTTAGTATCTATTACTCTCAATTACTCTCTTTTATTCCCTGTTATTCTCTATTACTTTCTATAACTCTATTCCCTGTTAAACTCTATTACTCTCTGTTATTCTCTTTTACTCTCTATTACTCTCTGTTACTCTCTATTACTCTCTGTTACTCTCTATTACTCTTTATTACTCCATGTTACTCTTTATTACTCTTTGTAACTTTCTGTTAGCCTCTTTTACTCTCTATTATTTTATATTTTTCTCTATTACTCTATGTTATTCTCTGTTACTCTCTGTTACTGTACACATCAGATAATCACTGTTTCTACTGACTGTAGAAAGATTCTGTTTCATGTTTTTGGGGATATTTTTATAATTTACTCTATTATTACTCTTTTATATTTGGGATATAATGTGTTGCTTTGTGAAATCTTTTAGCTTGCTTCATGTTGTCAGTAATTATAGTGAGCAAAAACGCATTTAATAAGTAATAAAGTGTCCAGAAACTTTTGAACACGCAGAACAGCGCATGCAGTTCCACCATGTTCCCACAGGGGGCGACAGAGCCTCGCCTCACTCTGACACTGTGTGTTTAACAGTGCTGATGTTAAGTTTTTAATTTTCTTCTTTTAATTTTTTTTATTTATTTGATTTCCTGTAAAATATAAAGTTCAGGCTGAATTAAAGGAGCATCGGCCACATTTACAGACTGATCCTAGACTGTGGGTCAAACCAGGACCCGATCCAGAACCACGACTCCCACCAGAACCTCTATAATGAAAGGAGGCTCTGTTATTATCCTCACCACCAAAAACCCTCCCTGCTGAGAACACACACACACACACACACACACACACACACACACACACACACACCAGCCACACCCATCACACACACACTGTATTTAATAAACTGGAGCAGGGAGATGAAAGAGCTCCCATGGTTTAAGGCCTACAGTCCCCAACTAGTCCCTATTCATCCAGTCACACACTATCTATCTATCTATCTATCTATCTATCTATCTATCTATCTATCTATCTATCTATCTATCTATCTATCTATCTATCTATCTATCTATCTATCTATCTATCTATCTATCTATCTATCTATCTATCTTTTCCTTTGTCTGTCTCTCTGTCTGTCAGTGTATCTATCACAGTGACTTAGTCCCTATCTGTCTCTGTCTCTCTCTCTGTCTCTCTAATCTCTCTATCTCTCTATATCTCTTTTTCTGTGTGTATCTCTCTCTCTGTCTCTTTCTCTGTGCATGTGTGTATTTCTTTCTCTCTCTATTCTCTCTCTCTATGTGTGTATCTATCTCTCTCTATTCTCTCTCTCTCTCTCTCTCTCTCTGTCTCTCTATCTCTATACTCTCTATCTCCCTGTGTCTCTCTATCTCTGTATCTCTTTCTGTGCGTGTATCTCTTTCTCTCTCTCTATTCTTTCTATCTCTCTATATCTTTCTCTGTGTATATCTCTCTGTCTCTCTTTATACTTCTTTCTCTGTGTGTATCTCTCTCTCTCTCTCTCTCTCTCTCTCTCTCTCTCTCTCCACATTTATTATTCATTTGTGTGCCTGTTTAAAGGCTCAGCCGTTTCCAGGCAACATGCGGTTGGTAATTTCCCGCTCTGTGATTGGATGGCGGAATATAATCTGATTCAATAATCAGAATTCCAGCTTCAGTGTTTTTGCCACAGAATATTCCGGACTGCAGGTCAGAGAGAGTTCAAGGCAGTGTGTGCTTTCTCGGGCGTCAGCCGATAGATTACACACACACACACACACCACCCTGTTTGAAACAGGACCAACTCTAAGTGTGTGTGTGAGTGTGTGTGTGTGTGTGACTGTGTGTTTATATCAGGCGAAACTGATTTTATAAGAACGTATCATACCAAAAAGATCTAATACTGTGTGTCTAATAGCATGTCCCATGATTTTTGGCATGGAAGCTAAATAACCCTGCATTGAGCTGTGTAATATGTCTTTAGGGTCTCCAGCATCATTACCCTCCACTGCACTGTCCACTGTGGGTGATAATGTCTTCCATAAAATCTGGAGTTTGTTAAAATCTCAGTCCGTTTTATTATTTAGTTTATAAACTGATATATAATGTAAGCCTAATATATTCATTCTAAAAACTGGGGCGTCAGGTCACTTTTTGCGTGAGTTCTTCTTCTTCTGTCCACGTCACGCGTCTTTACGTACTTACGTCACACATACAGCCTCCAAAAGAGGATCCGGCTCAGTTTTACTGAACGCGAGCGGCTGGTGGAGCAATGGAGACTTCAGAAGAGGAAACTCAGAGCTCAGTAGATCATTCACTCATAGTGAAACCAAAGAAACAAAGGAGTGAAGTTTCTGACTGAGCACTCTCTCTCTCTCTCTCTCTCTCTCTCTCTTTCTCTCTGACTGAACATAACCTGGAATCGGATTCATCCGCTCTGAAAGGAGACCGCATCAAACCCTCCCAGTTTAAAATTATTCTTTCGCATGCTCAGTGCAATTACCCATTCTCACCAGAGAGGCGCTAAATCCCCCAAATCCCACAAATTTAAAACTTACGAACATCCGCTTTAAATTTAAGCATTTCCTTCATGGTTTGGTTTAGTTTCACACACGGAAAACCACAAGTGCAACAAAACGCACTACAACAACCCTCGTGAGCATGTTCTCTCCTCTAATTGGTCTGAGCTGTCTGGGGCGGGGTTTATAAAGTAAATACAGGAAGAAGGTTCTGTGTTCCGGACTAGCACCTGCAGTATTGCAGTTTAGTTTAGAGCATGGAGCAGCAGCAGAGATTAGCATCAGTTAATAGCTGTAGTAATCATTATCTGGGTAATAAATCAGGTTAAACTGCACCTGAACAGCCGTTTAGCTTGAACATGAGGAGTATATTTGATTGTTGGGTTGGATCATGTTTGTTCTCACCACAAAAAAAAATCACTCCGGAGTTGGATTGAGGTAGTTTTGGTCCAAACCTGAGTGCGATTACTGTTCTCGAACCTGCTCAAATGAACCGAAAGACAATTCTGAAGATGAAAATAAGTACTTCAACTAAATTTCAACTAGGCAGAAGAGATTGTCTGAGGTCAAGATTCCTCTCCGTCTCTCTGTCTCTCTCTCTCTCTCTCTCTCTCTCTCTCTCTCTCCTCCGCTGGATATGTACTAGCCTGGTGTTTTGATGAAGTGGTCGACGTCAGACCGCAGTTTAATTTCCTCAAGATCTGAGTGTTTTTTATACGACATCAGAACTCACAGCTTTTCAATTATCTATCTGACTCTAAACATCATACTTCATTTGTATGTGTGTGTGTGTGTGTGTATGTGTGTTAGATGCAGTCTTTTGTCTTTTTAGTCTGGTTTCTGTCACACACACCCTTCATATATTCATTAGAACAGATAGCGAGAGAGAGAGAGAGAAAGAGAGAGATAACCATATGCCAGTTTGTATAATTTTCTCACTGTAACCCAGTTTTTTCTTTTTTAATATTCTAAAGTGAAATTATTTCTAATTGTATCTTATTTTCTTACTAAGTTCAATTAATTTCAGGAATAATATTCTTAAAGGGTAAATAAACCGCCTGATTGTAGCTGGCTTCACCCTTAGCTACAAATTAAAAAAATGCTAAAAAATGGGAGGAGTGGTTTGGGAGGGACACTGGATGATGTATGGGTTTAGGGGCGGGGCAAGAGGGGGAGCTGATTGGGCTCTTGGCATCATTACAGTGCACTCTGAGGAAATCGCTGGATTCCCTCCTCTAATACATCAGCTAAAAGACACCTCTGAACAACAGCGTTACAATGAGAGTGATGAGGAGAGAGAGCGCCACCTACTGTACCAACCCAGAGAGAAACAGCATGACCTACTGTACTCTCTCTCTCTCTCTCTCTCTCTGACTCCGGCTGCTGATGGAGAAACAGCAGCATGACCTACTGTACTCTCTCTCTCTCTCTCTCTCTCTCTCTCTCAGACTCCGGCTGCTGATGGAGAAACAGCAGCATGACCTACTGTACTCTCTCTCTCTCTCTCTCTCTCTCTCTCAGACTCCAGCTGCTGATGGAGAAACAGCATGACCTACTGTACTCTCTCTCTCTCTCTCTCTCTCTCTCTCTCTCTCAGACTCCAGCTGCTGATGGAGAAACAGCATGACCTACTGTACTCTCTCTCTCTCTCTCTCTCTCTCAGACTCCAGCTGCTGATGGAGAAACAGCATGACCTACTGTACTCTCTCTCTCTCTCTCTCTCTCTCTCTCTGACTCCGGCTGCTGATGGAGAAACAGCATGATCTACTGTACTCTTTCTCTCTCTCTCTCTCTCTCTCTCAGACTCCGGCTGCTGATGGAGAAACAGCATGACCTACTGTACTCTCTCTCTCTCTCTCTCTCTCTCTCTCTGACTCCGGCTGCTGATGGAGAAGCAGGATGACCTACTGTACTCTCTCTCTCTCTCTCTCTCTCTCTGACTCCGGCTGCTGATGGAGAAGCAGGATGACCTGAGATATCGTTTTAGTCCACAAATGCAACAAAGAATCCACAAAATCCACAGAACAGTTTGATTTATTTTACACAACAGCAACAATCAGTTCCAGCATCGAGTTTTTTTTGAATAACAAGCTATACATTTCCAAATTCACTTTTCAATTCAATAATAATAAAAGCTACATTTTCCACTGTTTAACAAGTACTGAGGCAAATTTCCAGAAAATACTCCAGAAATTTACCTGAACATACCTCAGTGTTGCTATTTAAACCAGGAGGAAGGAGTGAATATAGACTGTTGGCGGGATGTAAGATAGCAATGAGCATGGCAATCTTTTCACACAAATTTAACTGTGTGAAAGTGCTATTTTTCAATGTTGAATTAATTTAACTTTAAGTTTTTTCGCAAAATAATGTTTTTAATATTTTCTACAACCCCAATTGCAAAAAAACACTTTTTTGCAAAAATTGCTGCCATCAAGTTAAAATAATTAGTAAATTAAAATCAATGTATTTAATGAAATAGTAAAATGTCTCACTGTAAACATCTGTGTTTTAAATATTCTATTGTAAATCATTGCATTCTGTTTTATTTACAGTTGTATTTACATTTTACACTGTTTTGAATTGGGGTTGTATTTTCTATTTTAAATTATACCACAGTTAATTCTGACCCTGCGATCTGATTGGCTGAGATGCGTTCTATGAGTTCTACCATTATCAGCCGGTAATGCACTGTAACGAAGCTCTCCATGTATTACTCTGCCACATACAGGTAACCTATCAACAATGCAGCGCTTACAAGCCAAACAGCGCTGCTACAAACAGAGCAGCAATGAAACTGTTTTAACTGGCGCAGTTTTTATAACCAATCAGATCCTATTTTCTCCTCCTCTTTAACTCTTTAAAATCTTTCAATAAACAGAGATAATGGAACTGTGGTATAATCACAATAATACACTCGAGGTTCCTGTGATAACTACGATCTACGACCGCAGCACAGCAGTGCCAATATTACACATTATATCACAAACCTCAAGTGTATTATTGCTTAATTTTCCTCTACTTACATACAAACATGTTTTTCATACGATCCAGGCAAAGAGAAAATAAATACAAAACAATTTAATAATAAAACAATTAAATAGAAAACAAAAAGCTTAAATCTATACATTTAGAAGTAGCTGGTATATAGCTGTAATATAAAAGTAAAAGTTGTGCTTTAATCTCAGCAGTCTTTTTAAAACAAAGAGCTTTTTTTATAGACGCTCCCTAACATTAGGAGGCGTGTCTTTATGTACAGTGGGTTTCCACACCTGTAGAGCAAAGTCATTGGCTGGGACATTATCACATATCACAGATCATTTTTGATCTTTTAGCTCCACCCCTTTGAAGTTCAGTATGAGAACGTCCTTCACGTCCACACTTCAGTCTTTACAGCAAAACTTACTCATCAGGTCCTTTCCTTCAGCTTCAGTAACCATTTCTGTCTGTGTGTGTGAATAAATACAGTGTCTTGCAAAAGTATTCATACCCCTTGAAGGTTTTTTTACATTGTGTCTCCATACAACCAAAAATGTAATTGTGTTTTATTGAGATTTAAAGTGATAGACCAATAATAATAATGCAAGGTTTTTAAAATTGTAATCAAATAAAAATCTGAGAAGTGTGATGTACATTACTCTGAAACCCCTAAATAAAATCCAGTGCCATTAAAAGTATTAAATTCTTAAATGAGTTAATAGAGTTTAATCCAGCTCTGTGTAATAATTTAGTCTCAGTATAAATACAGCTGTTCTGTGAAGATCTCAGTGGTTTGTTAGTGAACACTAGTGAACAAACAGCATCATGAAGACCAAGAAGGAACTCACCAGACAGAGAAATGTCAGAGATAAAGTTGTGGAGAAGATGTTTAAAGCAGGGTTAGGTTATAAAAAAAAAACATCTCCCAAGCTTTAATCATCCCAAGCAGCTCTGTTCCATCAATCCATCATCCAATAATGAAGGAAAAACTATTCTACAACTGTTTCTACAAACCTACAACAAACCAAGGCATGACCAAGATCCACCCAAACTGACAGATCCAAAAAGGAGAGCACTGATCAGAGAAGAGAAGCAGCAGCCAAGAGGCCCATGGTCACTCTGGAGGAGCTGCAGAGATCCACAGCTCAGGTGGATCAGGAAAACTCCACAAATCTGATCTTTATGAAAGAGATCAAGGCAAAAAGAAAACCATTGTAGAAAGAAAGTGCCGTGTAGGAACACAGCAAACATATGGAAAAAGGTTCTGTGCTCATATCAAACCACAGTTGAACATTTTGGCCTGAATGCAAAAACCCACCATCCCACTGTGAAACATGGTGTTGGCAGCATCATGCTGTGGGGATGCTTTTCTTTCTTCAGCAGGAGCAGATTTAGGAAGCTGGTCAGAGTTGATGGATGGAAGATGGATGGAGATAAATAAATACAGACCAATCCTGGAAGAAGAAAGCCTGTTGGAGGCTGTAAAAGACTCAAGACCTTCCGACAAGACGATGACCATAAACATACAGCCAGAGCTACAGTGGAGCTATAATGATTTAGATCAGAGAATATTCATGTGTTACAATGATCCAGTCTTAAATCTCATTGATCTTCTGTGGAGAGACATGAAAACTGTTGTTCACAGACCAACGCTCTCCATCCAACCTGACTGATCTTCAGCTGATTTATAAAGAAGAATGGAGGAAACATCTCTAAAAAAGTCTCTAGATGATCAAAGCTGGTGGAGATAAGCTCCAAAAAACTTGCTGTTGTGATTGCTGGAAAAGGTGGCTCTACTATTTTCCCTTTTCAGATTTTTATTTTAACTAGCTACTTTGTGTCGTTGGTCTATGACCTAAAATCTCAATAAAATACTGTACATTTAAGTTTGTGGTTGTAAGGAGACGATGTGAAAAAGTGGTAAAAGGGGTATGAATACTTTTGCAATCCACTGTTTTCTATGTGTAGTTTTGTTTGTATATTTTATACAAAGAGTTTTATAGAGTTCTGGTTCAGGTCCACATGAGTCCAGACTTTAACAGAGTTCACGTTCACGTCTCTTCAGACGCTCCTCGGAGATCTGGAGCCCAAATGATCCATCCTGCTCCTGTTCTTCCTCCCTTTCCCTCGCTCCCTCTCTCCTCCCTTCCCTCCAGGTTTGTGTTTATCCCCTCGTTTCTTGTCCCGCTTGTTCTGATCCGGTTGTTTGAAGGCGTTGGTGCCGTGGCGGCGTTTGCCGAGCTCTTTGCAGTAGAGCTCCAGGTTTCCAGGGTGAATGAGGCTCATCACATCCTGGTACCAGGGCTGGGCGGAGTCTGGGGCGAAGCGCTGGGCGGGGTTCCACACGGTGAGGCGGATGGTTACGGCGGTCCAGCGGAAGCCGTGCTCCTCCAGCTGGCAGTGGTATATACCACCGTGGTTAAGCTCCGCCCTCGGGATGAGAATCCCCCTGTCAATCACCACCAGTTGATCACCTGACGTCACCTGATGAGCAGGAGAAACAGATCAGATAACATTTAATACAAATCTACCAAGTTTCAAGTTTTTTTATAATTTTATTTCTAATTTTTTCCCATTTTCTCCCCAATTTATCACAGCTAATTACCCAACCCATTCATTAGATAGATAGATAGATAGATACTTTATTGATCCCGAAGGAAATTTAGCAACTAGGACTCCCCCTATCACTAGTGATACCCCACAACACACCAGGAGGGTTCTGATATATCAACTCACAGACGCCCTGAATTGTGGACATCGCCCTAGAAGTGATGTGGGGAGAGAGCGCCATCTACCCACCCGGAGGGAGCAGGGCCAATTGTGCTCCCTCTGAGCGCCGGCAGCTTGATGGTAAAGCTGCATTAGTGGGGCTTCGAACCTGCGACCTCCTGCTCATAGTGACAGCACTTTAGACCGCTGGACTACTCGGCTCCCCTAAATATATATATATATATATATATATATATATATATATATATATATATATATATATATATATATATATATATATATATATATATTTAAAGTGACTAAATAGTGTTTACCATAGCAGCAAATATATAATAAATATAACTATAAATAAAGTGTTGGAAATTAAAAGGTGTGGGGGTCAATTAGTGTCACAGTCTCACAGTTTGTTCAAAAGCCTGACAGCCTGTGGGTAAAAACTGTTCATTAGTCTGGCTGTTCTGGCCTGGATACTACGATACCTCCTGCCTGATGGCAGCAGGGTAAACAGGCTCACCTGGGAACTGACCCTTAAAGGTAATGATGAGCAAGAGACACTCTGAACACCCTAAATCATGCTGCATGGTGCACAGTTGACAACTCGCCTATAGATTATTAAAATTGGACCCAGATTCTTATCCAATGTTTCTTATGAAATTAATTTAACAACTTGTCTGACACATTTTTGCTGCAGTAAAACAGCTTTTTACATGAGATGTTTTACATTAGAAACATTGCTGCTGTAGAAAAATACTTTATTGTGTTGGTTTAGGACATCCAAAACCTCAGCTAACAATTTTTGGTTATTAGAAATTTTCCTGAATGTTACAATTATAGTCTTATAACATTAAAATTTTCTAAATGTTCTTACAACGTATTTACATCAAATTTTTGAACATTCTGGTAACGTCACTGGAACGTCACTCGTGTCTGTTTTTTTAGTTTTAGTTTTGGAAATATTACTTTTAACATTTCCATACTATATATATTGAAAAAGAGAAAAAGAGATTTTGATCCCAAAGGACTTGCTAGTTACTGTAAATAAAGCTTAAATAAATAATGATAGTATTGGTCTAGCTGCAAATAATGTTCTAATAACATTCTGATGTAATGTTTCTGGAATATTATTTCTATAACGTTATTGGCTAAGCCTCCTGGAACCTTTTTTTAAAACGTTGCTAAACATTTTGGTACCACTTTAAACTAAGACTTCCTTTATAAAGGTTTATAAATAGTTTACAATTAGTTTATTAATGGTTAATAATTAGGTTGTAAATGCCTTATAAATCATTAATAATCAGTTATAACACATACATAAAAGGGCAACAATATAGACGGCTGTGGGTTCACTATTTGGCAAACAACAGGTCATTGTTGCCCTTTCTACGTATGTGTTATAACTGATTATTAATGATTTTTAAGGCATTTAAAACCTAATTAGTAACCATTAATAAACTAATTTTAAACCATTTTTAAACCTTTATAAAGGTAGTCTTATTTTAAAGTGGTACCAAAATTTTTATAACGTCACTAATGATGTCCTCACAGCAATGTTCCTTCAAAATATAGTGAAAGGTTCTTTAGACGTGTGTGTGTGTGTGTGTGTGTACCTGGTGTAGTTCTAGACTGTTCTCTCCCGTCTGTTTGAACCAGGTAACAGCAGCATGGCGGGATTTAGGTAAACACTCCAGGTAAGTGCTGTTACCCACGGCAACCACTATAGCCTTCTCTTCAGTCTGCACCTGCAGCCCAGCTAAACAAACAAACAAACAAACAAACAAATAAACACACAAACAAATAATTTCCCTAAATTATTACAGCGCTTATCAAACTATTATAGCTTGTTTATAACCTACTGTCATTATACTTATTATCTCCAAAATGACATCCTTACAACTTACAATCTTGACAATCAAATCAATATATTTGCACTCTGGTTTATTTCATGTTACGCCTAAAATTAACCACACCCTAATTAATTAAGAGAATTAGTACATGCCTTTTTCCTGTTTCTAATCTCGCAAGGTGTTCTTTTCCCGTCGTTACGATAGCAAAGACACACTGGCACGCTCTTAATCAAACTGAATGGTTGACGGCTCAACTATAGATTGGTAAAATAGAGCCTTAAGAATGTTATCTGGGTCTTTGCTATAGTATGAATATTACTTAATTTGGTTTATTTTATCGTGCAGCACTTTGGTTGCACATCTTAATGTGCTATCAAAATACTGAAGTATATCTTGTATTATATATTTATAATATGTACACTATGTTTTTGTGTGTAAATGTAATTTTTCTTACCTCCCTGTCGAACACACTGGTTTAAAGGATTCCCGTCATCACCAACCTGCCGAGTGTTCCTCCTGCAGATACATACAGAGAGATTATAAACGAGGAGACCAATCACAGACTGAATTGTGAATGAAAAGAGCCAATCAGCTTGCTGCTTTTGCTGCGAGTGAAGGAAGGAGGGGTCAGCATGTTAGTGGGGAAGCTCCACCCTTGACAAGGAGATCTGCGCAAGTGCAGCATCCAGAACAAGCTGAAAAATAACATTTTCTGTGCTTAATAGATCAAAACGCCATGGACTGTTGATGAGGTTTTTATTTGTTTTAATCAGTATTGTTGAACTGGTAATTACACATTCAGTTTATATTATTTTATTTTCCCATTCAAACAGATAGGATGCTGGTCTTTTATGAGTGGATATGACCGTCTGGAATTCAGGCTTTCAGTTAACAGCTGTGCTGAACTCATCAAGAGTTAATTACTTGAATTTCTTGTCTCTTAATAAAGTGTTTGAGAGCATCAGTTAAAGTAAAGTAGTGAAGAGGTAGAGTTACAGGTATACAGTGAATAGTGAATATTTGAGTAATGTTCGAATCCAGATTATGAGAAGAAACAACTACTCAACTAAATAAAGCTTTTAAAAATTATTGAGTCAGTGAAAGTATCCTCAAGTGCAGTCATTGCAAAGACCATCAAAAACATCAGGACCGCTCCAGGAAAGGAGGAGCGAGAGTTTCCTCTGTTACTAGCCTCAGAAACTGAGCGTTAATAGGAGTATTTTGGTTTGTTTAACACTGTTTTTATGTTACTACATGATTCCTTATGTGTTCCTTTATAGTCTGGATACATTACAATAATAGTAATATAAATTATTAATTTTGTGTGTGTGTGTGTGTGTGTGTGTGTTGCTGCTTACCTGCGTGGAACAGGTATGTAGGGGCTGCAGGCGTGTCCGTCCCAGGTGCAGTACGGGTCTCGGGCCATACAGCACTCAGCACACGCCTGACCGTACAGATCACACTGAAACAGAGCCAGCTGAGACACGCCCTCCGCCGAGCCCGCAAACAACCACTGCGCAGAAATACAACAGGAACCCTGCGTTAATGAGTGTTAGCATAAAAATATATATATATATATATATATATATATATATATATATATATTTAAGTGTTTAAGTGTTAGCTTAAAAAAAAAAATTAAATTTTACACAACCAATTACCCAATCCACTCATTAGGACTCCTCCCCCTATCACTAGTGATGCTCCAACATCAGGAGGGTTAAGAAGACCAGCACACGCCTCCTCCGATACATGTGAAGTCAGACTCCGCCTCTTGCTTTTTGAACTGCTGCTGATGCTGTAGCATTACCGAGTAGCATCACAGCGCTAACGCTCGGAGGAAAGAGCAGCGATTCGGTTCTGATACGTCAGCTCACAGACGCAGCCTTGTGCTGATCCACATCACCCTAGGAGTGATGAGGGGAAAGAGAGAGCGCCATCTACTGTACTGTACCCACCCAGAGAGAGAGCAAGATTAACTGTGCTCTCTCGGGGCTCCGGCAGCTGATGGCAAGCTGCATGAGTGGGTAAAGTACTCCCATCTTTTTGTGTTGAGTCCAAAACATTCAATATTTTTTGGATTATTCTCAAACCACTCCAAACTTTTTGTGTTGTGCCTGAAACACTCCGATCTTTTTGGATTATTCTTAAAACTGTCCAATCGTTTTGTGTTGTGTTCATAATGTTCCAATCTGTTTGGATTATTCTCGTAACTATCCGATATTTCTGTGTTATACTTGTAAAATTTTTTGGAACCACTTTAAAATAAGACTACCTTTATAAATGGTTTATAAATGGTTTACTATTAGTTTATTAATGGTTACTAATTAGGTTTTAAATGGCTTTAAAATCATTAATAATCAGTTATAACACATACGTAGAAAGGGCAACAATGAACTTTTGTTTGTCAAATAGTGAACCCACAGACTTCTATATTGTTGCCCTTTCTACGCATGTGTTATAACTGATTATTAATGATTTTTAAGGCCCATTGTGGTGTGGTGCCCATTTTTTTTTACTATTTTTCAAGTTAGTATCACAGTCTCTAACTGAGTATATTATACGACTCTTTGTCTGTGTTTCTTATCACTGTGGGTGTAATCTACATCTATATTTATATAAACGGAGTTGATTGCCGCTTGTCATCAGGGAAAATATGTGTACAGTATTCTCAAATTGCTCAGTGAGTGTGTGAATGATTGTGTGAGTGTGTGTAGATATTGTGCTATAGTGTGTTTACTGAATATCTCAGCAACACACACACACACAGTGATTTACACACTCAGACAATCAGAGTGATTGTGTTGGATGTCTCACACTTCACTCTTCTCACTCTTAAGTCGGTGAGAAGCGGCGCTGCAGCTCTGGAGCTCTGTCTCGAGTGATTCGCTCGCGTTATGTTTCCCTGTGAATACGTGTGAAAATTCACGCTTCTGGAACCCGGTCTCATCTGCCTCGTCTCAGGTTGCCATAGAGACACTGTATAAGAGACAGTGGGATGAGGACGAGGGTGTGTGTGTGTGTGTGTGTGTTTGTGTGTTTGTTTGCGTAAATGTGTGTGTGTGTTTATGAAGCTGCAGTAAACGTACCTTCTTCTTGGACAGAGTCATGGCTGTGATTGGAGATTTGTGCTGTGGGATAAAAAAAAAGGAAGAGCAGGGGTTAAAATTGGGCCTTTATCGCGTTATAATAAATTCAATAAATTTAAAACATTAAATTAAATTAAATTAAAAATTGGATCACTCCTTAGATTCCATACACCATATTTCGACAGAACTACATTAAATTAAAGCCACACTGAAACCGCAGAGAGCTTGAGTACACTGGAAGGCAAACCCATCTGGTTAGCTTAGCTAGCGTTACTATCCTAGCCCTGTACAGCTCGTATCTTTCAGCTGAGAAACAGCTAAACAGGTGTAAAAATGAACTTAAACCTGTCGGAGGGTGGTGGTGGAGGGTGGGCCTGAGTAAGCACTGCAAAAATCGACTTTAATAATTGAGTCATTGGTCAGTAAAAATCATTTGGTATGATTGGTATTATTCAGCTGGACACTGAAAGTGCCCTTCTTGCTGTTATATTTTTGGATGCCAAATATTTTGGTTGCCAAATATGTTTCTAGCCTGGTACAGCAGAAAAAAGCAGGTTTTACGACCCGACACAAGCACAATATGTTATATAAACACTTCTGTCTACTCACATGTAGACTGTAAAAATGAACTTAAACCGGTCGGAGGTTGGTGGTGGAGTGCTGGAAATATTCTAACATTAGAATAAACACTGCAATATGATTTAAAAACATAATAAGTTAGTCACTGTTATGCTCAACACTCCTCTATACTCACAGGAAAAAGTATAAAAATGAACTTAAACCTGTCGGAGGGTGGTGTTGGAGCGTGGGCCTGAGTAAACACTGCAATAATTGACTTTAATAATTGAGTCATTTGTCACTATAACTAATTTGGTATTATCACTTATTCAACTGGATGCTGAAAGTGCTCTTCTCGCTGTAACATTTTTGGTGGCCAAATATTTTCCTAGCCCTGTACAGCTCGTATATTTCAGCTGGAAAAAGCAGGTTTGGGAACCAATACATATGATAATATGTTATGCTGATTATTTTGTTTATTTAAGGTTACGAGCAGAGTGTAAAAATGAACTTAAACCTGTCGGAGGGTGGTGGTGGAGTGTTGGAAATACTCTAACATTAGAGTAAACACTGCAATATGACCTAAAAACTTAATTAGTCATGAGTCAGTATAAATCATTTAATATATTCACTTATTTACTTATTATTTGGTTGCCAAATATTTCAGTGCTATATAATTTGTGAATCCCTAGTGCAAACACACACACACACACACACACACACCGTACCTTAAACACCTGCAGCTGCTCCAGTGTGACTTCTTGATGTTGACTTTGCTGTCTGTCATTGTGGAGGTATATGGACTTTAGCACCAGCCCAGAGTCTTTAGATGACACACACACACACACACACACACACACACACACACAAAATTATGAGATTCTTTGATTTTACCAAATTGAAAACCTCTGGAATATAATCAAGAGGAAGATGGATGATCACAAACCATCAAACCACCAAACTGAACTGCTTGAATTTTTACACCAGGAGTAAAGCAGCATAAAGTTATCCAAAAGCAGTGTGTAAGACTGGTGGAGAAGAACACCAAATATTGATTATTTCTGATCTCTTAAAACTTTATGAATATGAACTTGTTTTCTTTGTATTATTTGAGGTCTGAAAGTTCTGCATCTTTTTTGTTATTTCAGCCATTTCTCATTTTCTGTAAATAAATGCTCTAAATGAGAATATTTTTATTTGTAATTTGGGAGAAATGTTGTCTGTAGTTTATAGAATAAAACAACAATGTTCATTTTACTCAAACATAAACCTATAAATAGCAAAATCAGAGAAACTGATTCAGAAACTGAAGTGATCTCTATAGCTGTATAGGCATAATATGAGTAGAACCATATGTCCACCAATTAGCATTACACAACACTCACCTGTTCCAATGAACAGAACATCATACTGTCCGTCCACAGCCTCCACTCTGTCCACAACCAGACGGGTCAGTTTATAGTTCACGCCCACTCGGATCAACAGAGGCCGTCCGTCCAATGGGAGCACCACATCCTGCATTAGTGGATGGGTGCGGCTGAAGAAGATGACATCATCAGGATACTCCCGTGTGGAGAGGAAGCTTCCGTAAGTACTGCTCGGACACTAGGGGGCGAGAGCGAGAGAGTATTATTATTGTAATAATGTAAAAACACCCCTCCAACAGTGTATTTTCACTCCTTCCTCCTGCCTGGTTTAAACAGCAGCAGATCTTCTGAATATATCTACACTGATGGGCGTGGTGTTCTGGAAATGAGGTGTGTTCAGGTACATTTCTGGAGTTTTATCTTGTTTATCTTGGTAACAGAAAACACAGGAGCTCCACTGACTGAATACAACCTAGACAGACGCTAACAGTCAGACGTTCATCGCCATCTCGGTAACACAGGCGCCGTGCCGAGCCGAGCGTACACCCCCACTTATTACACACACATGAACACACAGCAGCACAAACACAACTTTTACATCAACAATAAACAGAATAGTAAATAAAATAACATTGCTGTTCCCGTAAATGAGCTGCTGGAGCTCCTTCACAGCGTCAACCAGCAGCTCAGTTTCCTCTGCTGAGAAGAGTTTGTTGGACACGTCCAGGTAGCTGCACCGCTAAAATAGCAATCCTCCAAAGTCAGAGCTCACCTGGCTGTTAAAATGACACTAAACCCTAAACCATATTTTTTTCATTAATAGCTGAAACTGTGTTCCTCTTCCAGTCCTGCTTAAAGTTATTACAAACATTTTCTTTTACTTAAAAAAACACTTTTATTATGATTTAATTGTCATTTCTGCCTCTGCAGTGCCCTCTTAGGTTCAACTGTACTATAGGCGAGGATGATGTGAAAATAACAATATCAAGGATTCAAGGAGATTTTATTGTCATTCGCATCTTATGTGGTACATGAGGTGGAACGAAATTGTGATCTCACGATCCAGTTTACACCCAGGAGCTGTTATTAATAGATATATAGATAAAAGTACAATAAAGTAATACAATAAAAATAGAATATACAAAATAGTTAAAGATAAATATGCAAATCAGTTAATCAATATTTCAATCAATTATCCCGCCCCCTGCTGACATCCAACCATCTGCGTCTCACCGCTATCAGAAGCACACTGCTCAGCCTAATCGACTCTCTCTCATGCCCCGCCCCTAAACCCATACATCACCCAGTGCCCCTTCCAAACTACTCTCCCATTTTTTGTAGCCTTTTTTAAAATTTGAGCTGAGGGTGGAGTCTAAAAAGAGCTAAAATCAGGGGGTTTAGTTACTTTTTAAAAGGAATGATGAGTAAGAGATACGCTGATTGGTTTATTTTATGTTACGCCCACAATTAACCACACCCATGATTAATTAAGAGAATCAGTACATGCCTTTTGTGCGTTTCAAGACGAGCAATGTGTACTTTTCACGTAGTTACGATAGCAAAGACACACTGACACACCCTACTTTAGGCTCTAGGTTTATAATTGACTTTTATTTTTGGCAACTTTGAATTTGAACTTGAAATGGAAGGTGCTTACTGTTCCAGGCCTGGGATAGGGCACTTTGCCTGTAAACTCCGCCCACTTGTACTGTGGCCCCTCCCTGTGGTAGAAATTTCCTTTGAAAGCCCGGATGATGTCCTGCATGCGGTACACACACACTGCTGATCCGTTCAGCACGTCACTGCAGAGACAAAAGAAAGAACAGTAGATCATTTTATTTTATTTACAGTTTATTTACTGATTCATAATTTTACCACCCCAATAGACTGTTGGTGGGGTGTAAGTTAGCAATGAGCATCGCAACACGCTTTTTGCAGGGTTTTATTATATATAATAATAAATTTTAGTGCACTTTTTGTCCCCAAACTCTAATTCCATTGTTATGACTCCAGTTCCACATGAGCTCTGTGCAGCAGAGAAATTCTGCACTCAGTGTTTCCATAAGTCTTTATTTCAGTAGCTTTACTCCACCCTGCAGCTCCATCCAAAACCAAATCAAACACACACACACACACACACACACACACACACATATAAAAGTAAGTCACGTGCCAGACACACACACACACACACACTTAGATGTGGACACACTCTTACACAAATGTGGAAACACACATAAAAGTAAGCTGCATGCAAGACTTAAACACACAGATGTGGATACACACACACACACACACACACAGAAGAGACACACACTGAGTGTGAGTGTGTGATTCTGCAGATGTGAACCCGCTAAAAGTGAACGTCTGTCAGATATTCCTAAAGCGTGTTTAATATCATCTAAATCTGTCTGGAAAATCTGACTATAGGATCCTGCTCACTTTATTCACCATCAACCATCCACAAGAGCTCATACTGCAGATACAGGACCTGCGGTACAGGGAGGACAATGGGGACAGTGTGGACTGTGTGGACAGGATGGACGGTGTTGATTAGGGATGCACAATGTTTAAAGAAACAGACATTGCTATTTTATTATTCTACTATACTGTACTATTACTATATTGCAGGAATTCTAGCAGATTTCTTAAAAAAATGGTTAATTCAATAGATTTCTTTATACATGGTTGGTAATCACTCTGTGTTTCCATTGTTGGAGAAAAATTAACAATATTGGGCAGATATAAAATGTATGATTTAATTGGTTTTATTTGGCATTGCATGGTCCTGCGATGTGATTATTGCGCATGCACACATTGTGATGACAATACTAAAACAATATATTGTGCAGCCCTAGTGTGAACAATGTGGAAATAGAGTTTTTTTTTACCTTCTGCTTTGGTACGACTTGGTAACTTCAGCAGTAAAAACTATTTTTTTGAAGTTTTGATCTGACTGTGGGTAGTGGTGAGTGATATGACAATGTTATCACAACCGTATTAAATTATATCACAATATATCACGGTTAGTTCGACTCGGCAATGGCTAAAAGATGTTACAGGATAAAGTGGGTATAACCTGTAACATCATTTAAAGTTTTGACCATTGTTTGTAGTCCTGGTGATTAAGAAACTACACTTTAGCCCTTATTTGTAGTGTTTGTAGTCTTTTCTTGCTTCTTTCTGTTCCTGTATTGAGTTCTTGTTTGTGTTCTAGCCATGCTCTCTTTAAGCACATGGCCCTGTTTTTTTATAATCTCTGCCACTAGCCCCACCCTGTCTCATTTATAACCCCGCCCCCTTGTTATCTGTCCCTGGTGTTCCCAATCTCTCAGTGTATATACATCCTCTGGTTTCAGTGTTCCTGGCTGGGTCTTTTGTGTACTTTGGGTGCTTTTGCTTGTTCTTTGCTTCTTGTTTTCTTTGTAATGTTCAATCAGTTTAGTCCTCTTAGTTTTGTATTCTTAGTCTATTTTTTTTTTCTTAGATTTTCAGTCACATTTTCTTAGTCCTGTTTATTCTTGTTTTGCGTTATTCCTATCCGTGTTTGTTTGTTTTTTTGTTTTTGTTTACTCATGTGTTTAATAAATCTGCTTATAATATGTATGCTAAAATAGTATATATCTATTATTAATAATCAAAGCAGACAATGAAAATATGTCACTTTACTTCAAGCCCCAAAAAAACCTGTTATAATTCATTATATATAAGTGACTATAGCTAATATTATTTTCAAGATGAATATGAATAATGAGTGGTCAAAAAATAAAGTATATTTAGAAGCTTTTTTAGTCATACTGCATAAAGTCTACACAAGCTGGGTTTCATGGTTTCACGGTATTGACATATAACATGTTTATACAGTCTAATAGAGATGACATTCTTAGAAAGTGTTACTGTATATTCTTACATAAACACATTATATTTATTGGTATCCTTTTATATAATTATAATTCTTATCGTATATCCCAGGTCAGGATCAGAGCGCAGGGTCAGACATACTACAGGACTCCTGTTTCTCAGGAGATCAAAAGCGCTGCGATCAATAACTCAATAATCAATAACTCAATACTTTAACCACAGACCTGTGCACCTGAACCGTGACCCTGCTCACCTGCTGGTGGCGAAGAGCCCGTAGATCAGAGGATTCCTCTTGTCTCGGCCGTACTGAATGAAGATATCCTCTGTGGAGAGAAAGAAGTGCAGGGTTAGAATTTTAACCATGTGTGTGTGTGTGTGTGTGTGTGTGTGGGACAGAACAAAGAGAGAACAGGAAGTGCTAGCATTGGTGCTAGCAGCCATAATCCTGTATGCACATTTATATTTATTTTTTACATTTTGTTTAGCCATTATTCCTTTAAAATAATAATGTTGTGACAGCAGATTATGTGGCAAGCTGCATGTCCGGGATTCGAACAGGCGGTCTCCTAATCATAGTTTAGATCAGCACTTTAGACTGCTGGACCATTCTCAGTCCCACGATATGACAATCACAAGTTATCACAACTATATTAAATTATAACACAATACATAACCTGTAACATAATTTAATATTTTGTCGGTTACTTGAGTTAAGAATATGATGACTTATTTGTAGTGTTTATTTCATGGTTCTTTCTGTTCCTGTATTGTGTTCTTGTTGTTGTTGTTTCTAAGCATGTTCTCTTTAAGCACATGGCTCTGTTTTGTTGTTGTCTTGTGTCAGTTTGTAACTCCGCCCTCTTGTTAACCTCCCCTGGTGTTCCCAGTCTCTCAGTGTATATAGAGCCCCTTTGTTTGTATGCGTGGATAGTTAAAAATAAAGTGTTTAAGATTGAAATGCATAATTTGCTTGCATCCTCTGTCCTCTCACAATGGTGCAATTGTGCTGCTGTGAAGCAACACTACTAATTTATTACTCTGTAGGTAGAAGTATATTTTAGATACTAGAGTTTAATAAAATACTTCTGTAGAAGTAGAAAAAGTATCAACTCAAGCTTTTGACTCTAAGTAAAAATGTTTAAAAAAAAAGTACTGGATTCAAAATTTCTTTTTAAGTATAAAAGTAAAAAAAGAAGAAAAAAAATTATAAAGCCATTAAGAACAAAAGTCCCCCCCCAAAACACATTTTTCTACAAGCCATAATGACTATAATAATGTTAAAATATTAAAATGTTAATGTTGATAATATAATTTGGGATTTTGCACTTGGCTGTTCTCTAGTGTTTCAGCTGCATATATGCTTTTATTAAAAATGAATGTATTTTATATACAGTAGAATGTAAATATATTAAAGAAGTTTAGTTGGACTGGAGTTTATCTGGAGTTCTCTTGAGTCTCTGCACGGATCATCTTCATACTAGACTACATACGTCTGCTATGTTCTTACTGGAGTGTGTGTGTGTGTGTGGGGGGGGGTCGTGTGCAGGTGTGATGGATCACAGTATAAAGCAATAAGGAGTCGGAATGGTATATGTTTATACTTCTCTACATCCAATCACAAGAGAGTGGAGATAAAGGAGAATGCTGTGGGGTGCATATCTACATTCTCACATTCCACCCATTTCAGATATGATCAGACCTCCTATTTCTACTACTACACACACACACACACACACACACACACACACAAAGGCAGATAGGGAGATACAGCCACACACATACAAACGCTGCACACAGCCTCACACCCTTTCACTTTTACTGTTTTTAGAGTTTAAAGAATTGATTAATTAAGATTAAGCAGATTAATTATTACATTTAAACATTTTAATCATTAATGAAAATAATAATTTTCTAAAAGTAAAACTTTATAATATCAGAGTCACCCTAATTTAGCCCAATTTAGTGAACCCGTTTATCCTCAACACAGAACCGACCTGAATCTGAGCACTGCTGAAATTTAGGAGTATCAGGGTTAGTAGGACTTGGTGTGTAGTGTGTGTGTGTGTGTGTGTGTGTGTGTAGTGTGTGTGTGTGTGTGTGTTTGAGGCATTGGTATGCAGTGTTGGGAGTAACGGCGTTAAAACTAACGGCGTTACTAACGCCGTTACTTTTTTTCAGTAACGAGTAATCTAACTAATTACTATGACTGTAACTATAACGCCGTTACCATTTCCGACACCCCGTTACTGCACGTTACTTTAGCCGCTCTATGAACTTTTTTTTTTTATTTCGCTTTGCCCTGGTTAACCCCTCCTCTGTCCGGTGAACTTGAGCTTCTGGCCGCTGTGCCTGTGTGTTGGCGTGGTGAAGTGAGGCACAATTGTGACGATTTGCGTGCTCTAATCAATTCAGTGATTGCCGTGGACAACCCAAGTTCCGATTTAAGGACGTTAAGCTCTTTTTAGCTGCTCCGGTTTTTGTGGTGCTGCTGCTTTCTCTTTTAGAGCTTAGATTCTCTGCCCGAATCCCACCTGACCTGAGGACCGACCCGAAATCAGGCTCCTATTTTTATTTTATATAAAGCTCTGGTGAGATAATCACAATGTTGCTAAGTAACCAATTATTATTGTTCACTAAAGCGAACGAAATAGCGAAAATTGAAAGTGAAAAACATTTGTGTTAACTGAATCTAATAAAAACGGTAATTAAAAGGAAAAACATAACTATCTCGAACTGTATTTTGTGTTTATAAAACTAACTAAAACGAACTGAAATTACAGATAGAATACCCTCATTTTTGTGTTTAATTTATTTATAAGCGCTGTTGTACAGCGGAGTTGTACAGCGGGAGTTGTTGTGCCGAGCTCGCGGCACTCGTGGTCCGTTAGTTCTTGTGTAAAGCGCTCGCGCTAGCAAGCCCACCCTAAAATGAACAGAAAAAATAAAAACAAAATAAAATTAAACTATAATAAAAATGAAAACTGTAATCACGTAGCTCTGGGCGCACGTGAAGGCCTCCGCGTTTGACTTGCAGCATTGTGTGTAGCTGTTCTTAAAAATCATTTAAATTAAATAATAGTTCTATGCTTCTATGTTACAGTGTTAATTAACATAATTCTGATTATATTTCGCTCATTCAATCAGCCCGAAAACAGACAGTTTATGGGGCGGATCGGGTCAGGCTCATAATGACAGTTTATGGTTCGGGCTTGGGCAGAATGTGCACGGGCTCCGGCTGGGTCGGATTTTTTGGGCACGATCTAAGCTCTATTCTCTTTTGGTGAAGCTGTTATATTAATACCATTTTAACGGGCATTAAATTGTTGTTTTTGTCCATTATTTTGTTTTATATATACATATTTCTTTTGAGTGTGGCTTGGTTTGTTAAATTTCATCCCCAGACGCGTTTTTCCGCTTTTTTCAGTATTACAAGTTTTAGTAATTTTCTTTGGTTGTGTGGAGAATTTCGTTTTATTTTTTTTGAAATTCGTTAGATTATATTTTTGTCAACATTTTGGGTTTATTTTCGTTTGTTATTTTTTGTTATTTTTCTAATAATAATAGTAAATGCATAATTGATTTACTTTTTTTGACGGGCGAATAATAAAAAGTAACGCGATAGTTACTTTTACTGGTAACTAATTACTTTTATAGTGGAGTAACTCCGTTAGTAACTCAGTTACTTTTTTGGAGAAGTAACGAGTAACTATAACTAATTACTTTTTCAAAGTAACGTGCCCAACACTGTTGGTATGTGAGAGAATTATTTATCAATGTCCAAGTTCAAGCAGGTCATTCCTATTGTGTGTGTCAGTGTTTGTGTGTGTGTGTGTGTGTGTGTGTATCAGAGAGTGTGTGTGTGTGTGTGTGTGTATCAGAGAGTGTGTGTGTGTGTGTGTGTGTGTGTGTATCAGAGAGTGTGTGTGTGTGTGTGTGTGTGTAGTTGGAGGCGGGACAAGTTAAAGTGCTTGTGGTTTGGATGAGGAACACACTCTTGTTTACGATTGTTTGTCTGAAATACGTTGTGGGTTTTTCTGTAATTGTTGGGTCAGAGTAATCTAGAGCGTATGTGTCTGTGTGTGTGTGTGTGTGTGTGTGTGTGTGTGTGAGTGTGTGTGTGTGTGTGTGTGTGCGCGCAGTGTGTGAGTGTGTGTGTGTGTATGGTGTGTGTGTGTGTGTGTGTGTGTGTGCGCGCAGTGTGTGTGTGAGTGTGTGTGTGTGTGTGTGTGCGCGCAGTGTGTGTGTGAGTGTGTGTGTGTGCGCGCAGTGTGTGTGTGAGTGTGTGTGTGTGCGCGCAGTGTGTGAGTGTGTGTGTGTGTATGGTGTGTGTGTGTGTGTGCGCGCAGTGTGTGTGTGAGTGTGTGTGTGTGCGCGCAGTGTGTGAGTGTGTGTGTGTGTATGGTGTGTGTGTGTGTGTGTGTGTGTGCGCGCAGTGTGTGTGAGTGTGTGTGTGTGTGCGCGCAGTGTGTGTGTGAGTGTGTGCTTGTGTGTGTGTGTGTGTGTGTGTGTGTGCGCAGTGTGTGTGTGTGTGTGTGTGTGTGTGTGTGTGTGTGCGCAGTGTGTGTGTGAGTGTGTGTGTGTGTGTGTGTGTGTGCGCAGTGTGTGTGTGAGTGTGTGTGTGTGTGTGTGCGCGCAGTGTGTGTGTGAGTGTGTGTTTGTGTGTGTGTGTGTGTGTGTGTGCGCAGTGTGTGTGTGAGTGTGTGTGTGTGTGTGTGTGTGTGTGCGCAGTGTGTGTGTGAGTGTGTGCGCGCAGTGTGTGTGTGAGTGTGTGTGTGCGCGCAGTGTGTGTGTGAGTGTGTGTGTGTTTTTTTATTAAGTGTAATTACAGTGACAGGGTAATGAACTGTAGTGTTATGATGAATATTTTTATATAAACAGAACTATTGGGTCACTTTGAAGAAATTTCCTTTGATGTGGTTAAAAGAGTTTTAAATGTTGGCGTGTGTGTATAAGTGTGTGTGTGTGTGTGTCTATAAGTGTGTATATATGTGTATGTTCTTTATGCGTGTATATTAGTATGTATTTGTGTGTGTATATTAGTGTGTGTGTGTGTATGTGTATAAATGTGTGAGACAGTGTGACCCTCATCCTGTCTCCAGCGAGGCCGGCGGTGTGATGCGGGATGGATGGATGAGGGGAGAGAGTGAGAGGAGGGGAGGAGGAGAGGGGGATGAGGGGATGTTTACAGCAGTAATGGAGGATGAGGGTGGGATGGGGGGATGGCTGATGAGTGCGGGACAGACAAAACTATCTCTTCTCAGGAAGAAGCGACTCTTTTGTTTAGAGAATCTGCCACAACAATAGTGATCTAACAAAGAGGAGGAGAGAGAGACAAGGAGAGAGAGAGTAAAAGAAAGAGAGAAGGAGGAGAGAAACCGGAGAAAACGTGAGAAAAGAAAAACAAGAGAAAACACAGGAGGGTGGGATCTGTGGAAGATGAGATGCGGGATAAAGATATGATGAGATAATGAGATAACGCAGTGAAAGGAATTATACACTGACATGCCACATATCACGGTACAGAAACTGGTATCATATCCCATGACCCTGCACCGTCTTGTGGGATATGTGGGCAGGAAAGCTGAGTTCAAATTCACTACTAACCACCATTAGGCCTGATTACTGCTGATTCTATTACCTGTAGAATCAAGAAATCAGTTAAATACAATCTGTCTGAACACATGAAGCAAATAAAAGATCAAAAAAATAAAAAAAGCAGATGAGAAAACAAAGTTATTGATTATCTATCAGTTTGGAAAAGCTTACAAAGTCATTTCTAAAGCATTTATAAAAAAATAGAACACTGGTGAACCTTCCCAGGAGTGACCGGTCGACCGAACAAAATTACTCCAAAAGGGCATGAAGAACTCATCCAGGAGATCCCAAAAGAACCCAGAACAACATTTAAAGAACTGCAGGATCTCACTAAAGCCTCAATTAAGATCAGTGTTGATGATTCAATAATAAGAGTATTCTTCATATCTGGCGCTAATCCATAGCTAACTCTTGTCCGTATGAAAGTGCAGTAAGTCTGGCCACACACTGCGAGCCCTGCAGTGTGGTCTACCCACATTTTACTGGCTCCACAGAATGAGGGCCCCTGATGCAGAAAGGGCTTCTGGGAGATGTAGTTGTTCCAGGCCACAGAGCGTAGTGTAAACACCGCAGTGCTGGAATTTTAACAGTGATGATGACGGCAGGGTGAAGCATGCGCCAGTCAGAGTGAGTGTAAGAGTGAAGAGGATAGAGTTTAATTCCAGTATTACTGTCACAGGACTAATCCTTTCGGACGCAATTTTTGCACAAGACGTGGCATAAAGTTATCCAAAAGTAGTGTGTAAGATTGGTGGAGGAGAACATGCCAGGATGTTATTAAAAACCAGAGTTATTCCACCAAATATTGATTATTTCTGAACTCTTCAAACTTTATGAATATGAACTTGTTTTCTTTGCATTATTTGAGGTCTGAAAGCTCTGCATCTTTTCTGTTATTTCAGTCATTTCTCATTTTCTGTAAATAAATGCTCTAAATGAGAATATTTTTATTTGGAATTTGGGAGAAATGTTGTCTGTAGTTTATAGAATAAAACATCAATGTTCATTTTACTCAAACATAAACCTATAAATAGCGAAATCAGAGAAACTGATTCAGAACTGAAGTGCTCTGAAATGTATTAACAGAGCTGTATATATATGTATGTATGAATGTGAACCAGTGTCTTGCTCATACAGACAGCAGCTTGTTGCTTTTATTATTCTTACACTTTTTAACCTATAAATTAATAATCTAAATATTTTAAACTTTGAAATATCACACATTTTACTAGCTGAATAACATTTCTGCACATTTATTCCTTCTATATTTGTCTGAATGAAGATAGACAGCATTAAATTATCATTTTTCTCTCTGTGTGAATTTAGTGTTATAGTTATAGTGCGGCTAAAACTCTTTTTTTAGAACCGAAACAGCTTTTCTCAGTCGATAAACAGAAAAAAAACTCAAATTCCATGACTTTTCCAGGTTTTTCATGACCGTACGAACCCTGTCTTATCGAGAGCTAACCGCTAACCGCGGTGTCGCCATGCTGCTGCCCAATCCTGCATCATCTCTTCAGCAGAAAGCAGCAGGGCACAGTGCAGAACCCGCCTCAGATATAATAAAGGCCCGCACTGATACCAGCCCTGTGCCATACCTGCGCACGATGCTCGGGGTAGATACGGGGGGCTCGCTGTGTGTGTGTGTGTGTGTGTGTGTGTGTGTGTGTGTGTACGCCTGTGTTCTGATATATTTCCTTCAGTCCGTCTCCCAACAGAGCAGCTGTTTACTCTACAGACAGCTTCTGCTTACATAGACTGACTGATAAGAAACGGCTCTGTGTGTGTGTGTGTGTGTGTGTGAGTGTGCATAAACACTGATCACAGAGCACTGATACACCTTGGCCCATTTCTAAATGCTATCTAAATCAAAAAATGTGCTTTCGATAAAAAATAAAAGGTTGATTTTTTTATTTGTGAACAAAAAACAGAAAAAGTGAGTGGAAGTGAAAATTACACAGTAAAAGTAAAATAATCAGATGAGAAAAATATGTTTTATGGGTGTGTGTGTGTGTGTTTGTGTGTTTGTGTGTGTGTGTCAGGGTCAGAGGTGGAAAAAGTACTGAAAAATTCTACTCAAGTACTCAAGTAAAAGTAGAAGTACCCATCTAAAAATATACTCGAGTAAAAGTAAAAAAGTACTCAATTTAAAATTTGAGTAAAAGTTACAGTTACTTTTATTTATTTGATGTAAAAAAGTACAAATCATAAATTAAATAATTATTAAATTAAATAATTTGGATCTTTCAGGCAGTATTTGTTCAGACCCCATAAAACATTTTCAAAAACAAGTGGTATAGGTTTCTATGATCCATGTTTTTTCTTTACTGTTAAAAAGTTAAAATGTTTGGTCACATATGTGACTATAAACCATATTTTTACAGTTTTACTAAAGTTTTGCAGTTAATTATTATTGTTTTAACTTGCCATTGCTCTGCTTTAACTGCTAATTACATGTTTTTTTAACATTCAAACAGATTGTTTAATGTTCCCAATAAAAACCTAAGGAAATATCATGAAAAACATTAAAAAAAATACAAAAAAATAATGTTGGTCGGAGCATGCTCAGTGCCGTAAAGAAGCACATATCGATGTGTCAAGCATATATCAAGCCGTGCACACAAACTCCACGCTACACAGCATCTCTCCCGCTAACCGTAATAATAAACACTGCTGGGAAAAGTTCAGCTGCGCTGCCATGAAGAACAAAACTCAATTTAGATAATTATTTTTTTCCCAGCATTTTATTTTTTACTCAGTAACGGGGAGTTTTCCATGGTAGCAAAGTAAATTACTTGTCTCAAAATGTACTTAAGTAAAAGTAAAATTACCTATTTTAAAAACTACTTTAAAAATTACAAATTACTCATAAAATCTACTCAATTACAGTAACGTGAGTAAATGTAATTAGTTACTTTCCACCTCTGGTCAGGGTGTGTGTTACTCACGGAGCTGGTCGAAGTGTGTCTGAATGCCGTCGGGTCCGGGAACAGAGCAGACGATTCGAGCTTTCTGAAACGTGCTCCACTTATTCACCAAACTGCGCTGACCCCCGATATCATTCTACAGAGAGAATCACAAAAAATATACACTCAAAACACAGTTTTAACTCAATAATACCCTTACTCATTATTTGCTAAGCCTCTTACAGCCTTAACAAATACAGAGAGCCCTTTTTAGTGGTCTATAAGTGGGCCATCAATCGTGGATTGTAAAGCTTGATTTAGGGCGTGTCAGTGTGCCTTTGCTATTGTAACGACAGGAAAACTACACCTTGTGCTTTTAATAATGTGAAATAAACCAATCAGAGCGTCTCTTGCTCATCATTTCCTTTAAGAGTCAGTTCCCAGGTGAACTCTGTCTTTGGTGGATTGCTATTGTAACGGTGCAGCTACCTGGACGTGTTCAACAAACTCTTCTCAGCAGAGGAAACTGAGCTGCTGGTTGACGCTGTGAAGGAGCTCCAGCAGCTCATTTACGGGAACAGCAATGTTATTTTATTTACTATTCTGTTTATTGTTGATGTAAAAGTTGGGTTTGTGCTGCTGTGTGTTCATGTGTGTGTAATAAGTGGGGGTGTACGCTCGGCTCGGCACAGCGCCTGTGTTACTGAGATAGCGATGAACGTCTGACTGTTGGCATCTGTCTAGGTTGTATTCAGTCAGTGGAGCTCCTGTGTTTTCTGTTACCAAGATAAACAAGCAAAACTCCAGTAATGTACCTGAACACGGAGGAGTGAAAATACACTGTTGGTGGAGTGTAAGATAGCAATGAGCAAACACTAAGAGCAGCTTTAAAACAGATCTAAAACTAAAATCTTTCACAACGCAGTAAAAAAAACTTTCGTAAACTCTTGTAATCAGACGGAGCGATGTGCTCGGAGATTTGTAGCCGTAGACTGATTTATATTTTACGTAACTCAGATCTGATCACATCCTGAGTTCTGCAGTGAACGTGGGCAGAAATGCAGACTGACACGTCCTCCCTGCACATGCAGGTACAGCCATACAGGTGCAGACATGCACGTAACACACACACACACACACACACCTTGCAGACGCGGGCGACTCTGGAGTACAGAACTTTCCCGGCCGGCCCCTCGGCCTCCTGAGCGCGCTCAGTAAAGAACATATAGACCTTATCATCTTCCTCATTATCACTCTCCTTCATCATCGCCACATGCACAAACTCCGCCTCTAAAAGAGCGAGAGAGAGAATGAGAGAGAGAGAGAGAGAAAGAAAAGTACATTAGAACATTTAACCCTCCTGCTATCCTCCAATTTAGTAACACCCTTTATTCTCTGGGTCAATATGATCCCAGCAATTTAAACCTCCAAAATATTATTATAATTCCAGATAATTAAACATGTTAGCAAAGTTTACTTACAAGTTTTTTTATGTTTATTTGACAAATTATTAGTGGTTTTTGTATTATAAGTGGTTTGTTACTATTATATAAGTACATGTGTCCCTTAATCGTTTTTATGTATTTAGTATTCATCTATAATGTAGAAAATACATTAAATACAGAAATAAAGAAAAAAATTGGTATTGGAGTTTAACCCTCCTATTATCTTTGGGGTCAATTTGACCCCATAAAATGTTTAAAGCCTCTGAAAAAAGGGTCGACATTAATTTTGTGATTCATATTTACCGTCTTTTCGTAATTTTATAAAGACAATAAGTAAAACATAAGATGTTTTAAATGTATCAACTTCAGTGTCTGTTTTATTAGGCTGTTTTATTGGTGTAAAAAAAAATCTCAATATTTTACACACATTTGTGTTGTAATAATGTTGTGTTCACTGTTATATTCAGTTTTATTATCTTTCTCTAAAATTACCTTTATTTTAGGCCCTGACTTAACACAATAGTAAAGAGTAAAAAAGTGTTATTTCTATACATTAATCTCCTGATCTAAACCTGATGAATTCTATATGTAGAAAATACATTAAATACAGAAAGAGAAGGTGTGTTTAAACTTTTGAGAGCAGAGAGAAAAGGAAGGAATATGGAGAGAGATCGAGAAAGAGAGAAATGGAGTGAGAGAGAGACAGCGATCATTAGGATGCTAGGATTACTTATTGTATTATTGATTGTGTGTGTGTGTGTGTGTGTGTGTGTTGAATATATGCATGAGTGTCTGAAACAATTTGTCAATATGTGTGTGCACGTGTGTGTGTGTGTGTGTGTGTGTGTGTGTGTTCGTCTACCTACGTCTGCATCCAGATTGGGTTGCACTTTTTTTTTTTTTTTTTTTTGCTTTTTTCATACTTCTCTAACTGAGTGTGTGTGTGTGTGTGTGTGTTAATGTGTGTGTGTGTGTGTGTGTGTGTGTGTACCCTGTAGCCAGGTTGGGTCGTATTGCTCGGTGCGGATCACATGCCGCTCTCCCAGACTGCGGAAAAATGCGGAGTCACGACTCATGAAGTCCGATGTGATGCCAGCATACAGCTCTCCATCTGAACACACACATACACACACACACACACACACACACAGTGGAAAAAAACAAAAACAAACGAAAAACACCAAAATATCAGTATTGTCTTGTCAGTACAGCATTATTCCCATAGTTACAGGTGAATAAACACTATATGATGAAAGTATTGGAACACCTGTGAATTTCACTCTCTTACAGCCAATAGAATACACCAGGTATGGGCTAGAGAGGTATAAAGCTGTGGAGCAGTGGCTGATTTGTCTTTTCAGTCTCTGACTATCGGTTTTATTGTTATATTTCCTCCTGCACTGTTTAACAGACGCTAAACGGTTGGCAAAAGCAGCTCAGGTCAATTGTCGTATTATATTTAGCAACTGGGGCATTGGCACGCACAAGCAGCTCTGGTCAATTGTCATATTATACTCAGTAACCGGGGTGTTGGTACAAACAATTTGGGCCAATTGCTATATTATACTCAGCAACTGGGGTGTTGCTACAAGGAGTTTTGCCATTATCAATGTGGTGTTACTCAGTCAACTGGCTCTGGCCGTTTGCCGCATTATACTCAGCAACTGGGGCATTGGCGTGCACAAGCACCTTGGGCCAATTTATGTTTTATACTAGGCAACCAGGGTGTTGGTACAAGCAGCTTGGGTCAATTGTCATATTATACTCAGCAGCCGGGGTGTTGATAGAGAAGGTACGAATACAATTTTCCATGTGGTTTATATACTCTTCAATTATACACTCCATTAATTACAGCATATGCAAAAATCTGAAATAAAATATATAAATATATACAGGCCTACCGATGACGGCAGTAGCGGTGCGCTGGTGGGGGTCGTAGGGACACTTTCCTTTACCAGTCTCAGTCTGCTCATACTGCAGGGTTTGCTCCTCAGCCTGCAATCAATCAATTAATCAATCAATCAATCAATTCATAAGCAGATCATTTACAATTTACAGAGCTGTATTTTGTCCAGAAAAACAATCTGTCAAAGTGACAGACCTACATACACACATTAACACTCTCCATCTTTGTCTCACACTCACACACACTCACACACACACACACTCTTACACACACACACACACACACCGTGAGATAGGGCTAGTGTAGTCTAATGCCATTGATGTTTGAGGTTTAATCTCATAAAAGAGGAAGAGTGTTAAAATCTCCTGCTGAACCTCCAGCACAAAGCACCACGTCCTCTCAGCTTAACCCAAACACCTCACTGCAGCTTTTATAGGCTTAACACACTCTCTCACACACACACACACACACACACACACACACACACACACACACACACACACACTCACACACACACACACACTCTCTCACACACACACACACACACTCACACACTCACACACACACAGAAAATCACACGCACATATCACTTATGTCTGGGAAAACAGAACAGCTCAGGTCTAAATTACGGGTGTTAAACTCTGTAATTCTGAATATAATGAGCGGTTCTGATCCGCTCGCTGCGTAAACACGAGTCACAGCCGGACGCAGTGTCATCTGTCCATAATCAGAGGTTTAAAACAAACGTCTGGCTGAGGAAACACAGCATTGAGTTTCCTATTGACAGCTTACACTCCTCACCTTGACCAATCACCAGCTTCCACGACAGCAGGAAGAATCAGCCTGATTTTAGTTACCGTATTTTTCGGACTATAAGGCGCACCGTATTATAAGACGCACTATCAAAGAACGCCTATTTTCTGCTATTTTTCCATACATAGGGCGCATCGCATTATAAGGCGCGTTAAGTGACACTAGAAAGGGTGCCTATATCAAAGTGAACAGGGGTGGCGCCATGTTTCCCTTCCCCCACCGGGGGTGGTCGCTTGCCGGTGGAGCGTCTCAGTATATATAAATCTAGCTCTTTCAAAGTCAAACGAGTGCTGGATATTAATCTACACAGATTCCTCTCCTGAAAACTGTTTATTTGGGTGAGTAACGTGCTTCAGTTTATTTACAGTAAGCTTAGATTTCCAGATGTCCACTAAGGCTTGCTGCACCAGCGTTAGCATAGCTATCCGCTAGCACGCTAGCTAGTCACCTAAACTAGTAAAGTTAACCCAAACTTAAACGACAGCGTTACACTGAGTAATCCTGTTCTGGTAAGACAGTGAGATATTAGCTAGCGATTCGTCCCCCGTAGCTTGTTTTAACACGGTAAACAAGCAGATTACAGGCTGATAAAACTCACCTCTGAGAGAGTTAGCGCTTAGCATCTAGCTAATGCTAGCCAGGCAAAGCAGCACAGACTTACAGGCCGATAACTCACCTCTGAACGGTGAACGCTTAGCGATTAGCATCTAACTCTAATAATACTGCTCCAGCAGTATTAAAAGTGCTAAATTTAGAAAATACTGATCTCTGAACAGTGAAAAAGCCAGCTAGCTAAGCGGTTAGCATCTAGCTATTGCTGCTCCAGCCTCGGAGCGGCACGGCTCTGCACGGAGTGTGTGTTTACTGCTCCTTACAACCTGACGGGTAAAATTTAGATAATACTGATCTCTGAACAGTGAATAAGCTAGCTAATGCTATTTGCTGCTCCAGCCTCGGAGCTGCACGGCTCTGGACTCTGTATAGCACTGAAACTCTCTATAACGCTGCACGGAGTGTGTGTTTACTGCTCCTTACAACCTGACGAGTAAAATTTAGATAATACTGATCTCAGTGAATAAGATAGCTAGCTTAGCGGTTAGCATCTAGCTAATGCTATTGCTGCTCAGCCTCGGAGCTGCACGGCTCTGGACTCTGTATAGCACTGAAACTCTGTATAACGCTGCACGGAGTGTGTGTTTACTGCTCCTTACAACCTGACGAGTAAAATTTAGATAATACTGATCTCAGTGAATAAGCTAGCTAGCTTAGCGGTTAGCATCTAGCTAATACTATTGCTGCTCAGCCTCGGAGCTGCACGGCTCTGGACTCTGTATAGCACTGAAACTCTCTATAACGCTGCACGGAGTGTGTGTTTACTGCTCCTTACAACCTGACGAGTAAAATCCATACAAAAGGCGCACCGTATTATAAGACGCACTGTCAATTTTTGTGAAAATTAAAAGTTTTTAAGTGCGCCTTATAGTCCGAAAAATACGGTAATATAAGGCTGCATCTTAGTATGAGGGAGGTTTATCTTGTCACTGTTGCCACTATCAATGTGGTGTTGCTCAGTCAAGCAGCTTGGGTCGACTGTATTATATTATATTATACTCAGCAACTGGGGTTTTGACAGAAGCGAACAGGTTGATTGGTGTATTAGACTCAGCATCCTTGGAGTTGGCTCGCATAAGTAGCTTGGGCTGATTTCCACATTATATTCAGCAATCGGGGTGTTGGCTGTTCGCCATATTATACTCTGAAACCGGGGTGTTGACACAAGCAGTACAAGTAAATTGCCATATTATACTTGGCATCAGGGGTGCTGGCACAAGCAGTGCAGGCTGATTGACATATTATACTCTGAAACTGGTGTGTTGGCACATGCGGTGCAGGTTGATTGCTGTATTATACTCAGCAACCAGGGTTTTCACTAGCAGTGCAGGTCGATTGCCATATTATACTCTGCAACTGGGTTGTTGACACAAGCGCTACTGGTTGATTGACGTATTATAGTCTACAACTGGGGTGTTGGCTCACACAAGCAGCTTAAGCTGATTTCCATAATATACTCAGCAACCGGGGTGTTGACGCAAGTGGCTCAGGCCATTTGCTGTATTATAGACAACAACCGAGGTGTTGGCTCTCAAAAGCAGCTCTGGTCAATTGGTGTATTATACTCTGCAACCAGGGTGTTGACTCAAGTGGTACAGGTTGATTGCTGTATTATACTCGGCAACTGGGATGTTGGCTGGGGCAAGCAGCTTTGGCCGATTGATGTATTATACCCAGCAACCGCAGGGTATAAACACAAGCAGTACAGCTTGATTGCTGCATTATACTTGGCAACCGGGGTGTTGGCTCGCACAAGCAGCTCTAGTCAATTGACATATTATACATATTATACTCTGGGGTGTTTCCATAAGTGGCTCAGGCCGTTTGTCATATTATACTTAGCATCCGGGGTGTTGGCACAAGTGGTATAGTCCGATTGCCTTATAATTCTCAGCAAACGAAGATGCCAAGCGTTGTGTTCCAGATTTAGGCCTATATTTAAACTGTAGTCAGGCTAATGCAACTCAGGCTCGAGTGATTTGTGTTAACTGGGTTTCAACTGTCTCCAAAAGTACTGTAATCAATCTGCTTCCTGCTTTCAGGTGCTGTTCATATTTCATATTTCTATTCATATTTCCTTTACATCCTTCACAATCTCATATCAGGATCTGTGAGGGTCTGTATCAATACCATAATACAATAACTGTAAATGCATGCAAGTGATAATTATGATTTTTTCCGTACCATACGGAAGAGGTGGACGGGGATGAAGGCACAGCGAGGGTTAAAGGCTCCGGTTCCACAGGCGTAAAGATGAGTTTGGTTATAGGCCTCCAAAACTCGCAGAAAATTACCACACTCCAACTGGAGACAGGATGAAGATCAAGAGAAAAAGGGTTTAGTTCCAGGAGAAAATACAGATCTAATGTGTATTTATGTATATGTTACATATGTTCTTCACCTGGGGGTCTTTTCCAGCCATCAGACAGTCCTGGATTCGCTCTGGAATCGCTGGCCAGTAAATCTGAAACATAATAAACACAGAAATAAAAAATTATGATGTCAGATAAACACTCTCACAGAGTCAAATATGAATTCGGGTCATGTGTGAATGCTCAAGAGCATCGCATTATTATTCACAATGCTTTTCTATTAAGAAATAACAATAATACAACCCTATAATTTCTGCTGTAGACTGAAATCATTTGGATTTTGCATTAAAAGATCAAAGGTATTTACATCTGGATTTGATGGGTAAAAGTATTGGAATATGTGAATATTAGGTGTGATTTGTTGCCCTGGTTTGTTCTGATACATTAATTATTCATTTTAATACTGGCTATAGCCAGTAGAATCATTTGGAATGTCCTAAAGAAGAAAGTCGTCACTGGTGTACTAGGTAACATATGTTCAATAGGTAGACAAAGGAAAATCACAGCAGTGAAAATGAAACAAAAATATTGTGAGATCTATAAAGAAAAACCCTAAACCCACTGTTAATGACATTTAAAACAACATTCTAAGGGCAGGAGGTAGGATATCACAATCAAAACCCAAATCTGAAACTTGTTTAAATAACAATATATCAATGTTTCAGGACAAATCTGGACAATAAAACACACCTGACACCTGATAGTCATGTTCCTAAACTTTTGCTAAAAAAAAAAACATGTTTGGGTTCAGATAAAATGTGCTGAATCTTTCTGAACTGGGTCTCAGATACAAGTGTAAATACCTAAAAAAAATAAAAGCAGAAATGTTGATTTTTTTGTCTCATAATCAGCGTTTAATGTCAAATTCAAATGTTTTCAGTGTACAGTAGAAGTGTATATATATGAATATAAATATGAATATCAATAAAAGTCGACAAATAAAGGAATTTGCCGCACTGTTTCAATACTGTGGATTATACGGATGATTTTAATCCTAATTCTGATGGTGGGAGATGTTGGTAAATGGCGGTGAGTAAATGTACTGAAGCTCGGTGAGTCAGTTCAGCAGGAATGGCTGCACTCCGGAGACTCAACTCAACTGCTCTCAGATTTAATCTACATAAACGCCACACACTTAGTCATGTAGGGGATGAAAGCACATATGCACGGGTACACACACACACACACACACAGTTAGTCATGTAAATGGGGTGGGCTGGTCAGAAATGGCAGTTTTGATAAGATAAGGGTGAGTCTGCTACTAAATTCTTGTTTGAGCACATTTTACTGGTAATGTAGTTGGCAGTGTGTGTGTGTGTACGTGTGTGTGTGTGTGTGTGTGTGTATGTACATGAGTGTTACAGCATAGCAATACAGACACTCCCACACACAGCAGCACTAAGCCGTGTCACTGCTATAATATCCAGCAGTGGCAATGCGGCAAAATTAACCCTTTAAGCCCTGAGCTAATCCCTTAATGTTAATGTTAGTACAGTATTTACAGTAAGTTACGAAGATAGGGCAGTTGAACTATAGGGGGTTGGACTATAAGGCAGGGTAACTATAAGGCAGTTGATCTATAGGGCAGTTTAACTATAGAGGAGTAGAACTATAAGGTAGTTGAACTATAAGGCAGTTAATCTATAGGGCAGGTGAACTAATGGACAGTTAAACTATAAGACAGTGTAACTATAGGGCAGGTGAACTGTAGGACAGTTGAACTATAAGGCAGTTAATCTATAGGGCAGGTGAACTATTAGGCAGTTAATCTATAGGGCAGGTGAACTATTAGGCAGTTAATCTATAGGGCAGGTGAACTATTAGGCAGTTAATCTATAGGGCAGGTGAACTATTAGGCAGTTAATCTATAGGGCAGGTGGACTATTAGGCAGTTAATCTATAGGGCAGGTGAACTATTAGGCAGTTAATCTATAGGGCAGGTGAACTTTAGGGGAGTTAAACCATAGTACAGGTGAACTATAAGGCAGTTAATCTATAGGGCAGTGTAACTATAGGGTAGATGAACTATAGGGCAGTGTAGCTATAGGGCAGTTAAACTATAAGGCAGAGGCTTTAAAGGGTTAAAATGCTGCTCATTTCTGCACTGAGACGGCTGAAGCACCTTGCGGGGAGGTTGAGTTACGTCGTCCAGGCTGGTGGAGAGCAGATAGTCCTTCATGCTGATGTAAAGCCGACGACCGTCTTCATCAGGCAGCAGAGAATGAAGATCCCCCGCAGAAAGAGGGAGAGAAAATAACCTCCCACTTCTCACCAGATCTGAGAGAAAGAGAGAGATGAACATGTGAATATTATTCATTTTCTTTTAAATGATACCCTGCAAAAACCTTAAAACTTATAGTCTTTTTATGAAGTCGTTTGATCAAAAAAGCCTTATTTTCTTCTTTGAGCTGTTTGGATGCTCCTCCCTTATTGTGACATCAAAATAAGGAAATTGGCATAGAACCACCCTGGCTCCACCCCTTACTCATCAACCCCTACCAGAGCCCCGCCCACTAGATCAGTTGTAGAAATGTTTCCTTTTGGGTCTGTTGGTCTGTTGGTTGACAACCTCAGAGAGTACACAGCAGGATTAACCAGTGGACTTCGTCCTAGGGAGGGATCTATACCTACTGTCTGTGATGTGAGTCAGCAGATATGGGAGATGTAAGAACTTTCAAATAATGAGTTTTGTGCTTATATCACAGTTAAGCATTAGCTAGCTTGTTCTTGTTTTGCCATTTAGCGATAGATAAACGTTCAGTGGGGCGTGGCCAGCAACAGCATATTTATAGTCTGTATGGTATATTTAACAACTTAGAAGGCTATTAATGCATTTTTGCATTAATATGCAAATCCGACAAAATACAACTGTTGCTGTTGAACCACCAAACAGTTGATTAAATATCTTTGAAATGTTTAAAAAGGTTTCTAATATATTAAAAAAATGTTATATATTATAGCAAATATATTTTTGTACAGCTTTTACAGTTTAAGTGACGACATTACAGGGTTAAATTCCTTTTTTAAGTTTAACATTATCTGTTACACTTTACACTCTATAAAGCTACAGTTTATGTCTATTTCAGTAATGTCCTGTCCCTGATTTACACACTGTAACTACACATGCCTCAGAGGCCTGTATGAAGCTTATATTCATTTTATTTTACACTAACGAACATTAAAATGACAAAAATATACAGTATATAACTGTAATAAAATTAACTTTAAAAGATAATAAATAAATTAGGACTGATTACACACAGCTGTCTCTAACAGCAACATAAAAAACAACTTAATCTAGTGAAAATAGACCTAAAACACATTCCGCCTCTCTTTGTATGAGGGAAACAAGTGGATCAGAGCTGGTTCTGGACCTTATAGATCTTCTCCATCCTGTAGTAACTGAAGTAGCAGAGATTCTGGGTTTGTTTAGACTGAGTTACAGAGCAGAACCGCAGCAGAACTGCAGCCATTTATCATCACACTGCCAGCTCTCTCTCCACAACACAAGACACAGATAGATTACACTGTGCCACACACACATACACACACACACACACACACACACACACAAATATATATTTTCAGGGTGGGAAAATATATTGTTCTCATTTTGTGACACATTATCAATACGGGACATTAAATAAAGATATATTTATTCCAGATAATTATTATTATTGTATATAATACTGCAGCCGGTAATGCACTGTAACCGAAGCTCTCCATGTATTACTGTATTACTCCGCCACATACAGGTAACCTAGCAACAATGCAGCGCTTACAAACCAAGCAGCGCAGCTACAAACAGAGCAGCAATGGAACTATTTTAACTGGCAGAGTTTTTATAACCAAACAGATCCTATTTTCTCCTCCTCTTTAACTCTTTAAAATCTTTCAGTAAACAGTGATAATGGAACTGTGGTTCAATCACAATAGTACACTCAAGTTCATGCTATAACACAGCACAGCAGTGTCAATATTACATGTTATAGCACAACTCTCGAGTGTATTCCTGCTTAAATTTAGTCCAAAAAACATGGAGATTAGGTAAATTGGATATTCTAACTTGCCCAGAAAACCTTTTAGGATACTAAAAAAAAAAAAAAAAAACTGGTGTGTTCAGCTCCTCAGTGCTGGATGCAGTTCTACTGGTGGACGGTGGTTTCCAGTTGAGAGTATGCTGTGCGTGATTGGCTTGTGTTGATTGTGTTGAGTTTGTATACAATGTAATTGTAAGTAGCCTTGAGTGCTTCGAGTGGAAAAAAGGTGCTATAAAAAGTGTAAATGTAAGTAAGTAAGTATTTATTAACATTAACATAGGCACTCAAAACTTTTTAAGCCCCGCCCCCATTTAGACTCACTAAAGATTCTGCTTAATTACTCCACATGGTGGTGCTATAATCTCATTAATAGGGTTAATAAACCTGTGGTGACGAATGTTGGTTGTTAAATTCTATAAAACTGTAACACGAATAACTTCATAATTTCTGGTATTTGATTATTTTCTTATATTCTTCAGTATCTCCTCTTGTTTAGAGGATCAGTTTTGAACATCTCTGCTGGATTTTCTCAGTCAGTTTTATGAGGTAGAGTCTCCTGGAATTCAGGCTTTCAGTTAACAGCTGTGCTGAACTCATCAAGAGTTAATTACTTGAATTTCTTGTCTCTTAATAAAGTGTTTGAGAGCATCAGTTAAAGTAAAGTAGTGAAGAGGTAGAGTTACAGGTATACAGTGAATAGTGGATATTTGAGTAATGTTCTAATCCAGATTATGAGAAGCAACAACTACTCAACTAAATAAAGAAAGAAAAAAGACTTTCAAGAGAATATCAAAAACGTTATGATGAGGAAGAAACTGGCACTCATCAGGAACTGAAGCTGCATAAAATAAACAACTATACACACACACACACACACACACTGTGAGAGAAATCCGAGGACAGGAAGCCAGACGGTCCGTCTAGAAAAACCAGCTTCCAGCATTAAACAACTGTCGAGATTCGTAGATGCGTAGAAGCTCTGATGACAGACAGATAAACAAATGAGCCAAAAGACGGAGAGATCAGATGGAGAGATCAGATGGAGAGATATACAGAGGTAGAGATGCAGAACAGAACAGAAGAACTGTTTATAAAGTAATTGATGACAGACGCTGAATATCTGTGATCCAATCAATACAGTTCCTACAAACTTCATTTGCTCTTTTTTATTAATCTATAGACGAGCCATCAGCCATGCACTGTGCAGCTTGATTTAGGGCGTGTCAGTGTGTCTTTGCTATCGTAACGTCGGGAAAAGTACACCTTCTATGGCATGTACTAATTCTCTTAATTAATCATTGGTGGGGTTAATTCATTTTGGGCGTAATGTAAAATGGTTAAATGAACCAATCAGAGTGTCTCTTGCTCATCATTCCCTTTTTAGAGTCTGACTTTGGTGGATTGCTATTGTAACGGTGCAGCTACCTGGACGTGTTCAACAAACTCTTCTCAGCAGAGGAAACTGAGCTGCTGGTTGACGCTGTGAAGGAGCTCCAGCAGCTCATTTACGGGAACAGCAATGTTATTTTATTTACTATTCTGTTTATTGTTGATGTAAAAGTTGGGTTTGTGCTGCTGTGTGTTCATGTGTGTGTAATAAGTGGGGGTGTACGCTCGGCTCGGCGCAGCGCCTGTGTAACCGAGATAGCGATGAACGTCTGACTGTTGGCGTCTGTCTAGGTTGTATTCAGTCAGTGGAGCTCCTGTGTTTTCTGTTACCAAGATAAACAAGATAAAACTCCAGAAATGTACCTGAACACACCTCATTTCCAGAACACCACGCCCATCAGTGTAGATATATTCAGAAGCTCTGCTGCTGTTTAAACCAGGCAGGAGGAAATAGGAGTGAAAATAGACTGTTGGTGGGGGGTAAGATAGCGATGAGCATTGCAATGTTTCTAGAGATAAAATAAATAAGAGTTAAACCCATTTCACTTCACTTCAGTTCTCCTGTACAAAAAAAGGGAATAACGCTGCCCAAATTAGGGCTCCTGGTGGGCACACACACACACACATTCCTCACAGCACCAGCTGTGCCCACTCCACCCTTTTCTCAGACAGTTGCTGTAGCAACAATTAGCGTGTGGTTCTTTCCGGGGTGTGTGGTACAGTAATACCCCCCCACAGGATTATGAGTGGTATTCCACCTGTCTCTCTGCAGAGTGTGTGTGTGTGTGTGTGTGTGTGTGTGTGTGTGTGTGTGTTCAGCATTCAGTCCTGTCTGTCTCATAATGACCCTTAACAACTAGGTGGTCTAAAGCAGCATAACCTTTGACCTCCAATAGTTTGATGACTGACCTTTTTGAACTTTGTAAACTAAAGGAATCAGACGTACATCCCTGTGGGTCTGTCTCTCAGTCCAGTGCCTGTCTGTCTGTCTGATGCCACTATAAAATGCTTTAATAGAGTCCTTTATAAAGGTTTTATCAATTAGTTTATAAAGGAGTTTAATAACTATTATTATGTAGGTTGTAAATACTTTAAAATATCATTTATAAGCAGTTATTACACATAAATAGACACAGCTCTGAAAAAAAACAAAGAGAGCATAATTTTGCTATTTATAGGTTTATGTTTGAGTAAAATGAACATTGTTGTTTTATTCTATAAACTACAGACAACATTTCTCCCAAATTACAAATAAAAATATTCTCATTTAGAGCATTTATTTACAGAAAATGAGAAATGGCTGAAATAACAAAAAAAGATGCAGAGCTTTCAGACCTCAAATAATGCAAAAAAAACAAGTTCATATTCATAAAGTTTTAAGAGTTCAGAAATAATCAATATTTGGTGGAATAATCCTGGTTGGTTTTTAATCACAGTTTTTTTTTCATGCATCTTGGCATCATGTTCTCCTCCACCAGTCTTACACACTGCTTTTGGATAACTTTATGCTGCTTTACTCCTGGTGCAAAAATTCAAGCAGTTCAGTTTGGTGGTTTGATGGTTTGTGATCATCCATCTTCCTCTTGATTATATTCCAGAGGTTTTCAATTTGGTAAAATCAAAGAAAATCATCATTTTTAAGTGCTCTCTTATTTTTTTTTTACAGAGTTATATAAATAATATCGAAAGTCAGTACTTTAGTCATTTATTATGTTAGAATAAACCATGTTACAATGACTTGATAAATAATGAATCTGGTTTATTAAATGCATAATAAAGTTATTAACAGATATGTTAATGCAGACTGATGGAAAAGACATAATATAAAGATTTGAGGTTTCACAGGATAAATAAATGTGAAATCACAATTTTATATTATGTATAAACAATGGGCAACAGTTTATATTTATATGTATATGTAGTAACTGCTTATGAATGGTTTATAATGTACTTACAACCTAATTATTAACATTATTAAACTATTTATAAACCTTTTAAAAAAAGATTCGCATTAAAGTGGTACCATCCATCCATTAATTTATTTAACCACACAAAGATGCACAAACACACACACACACACACACACACACACACACACACACACACACACACACACACACACACACACACAGGAAAAAGATAGATAGAGTCACTAACATTGTGTCAGTGGGACTGGGCGTCTGTCAGTTTAAGGGCAGCTGGGTATATATTTAACCACACTGTGTGTGTGTGTGTGTGTGTGTGTGTGTGTGTGTGTGTGTGTGTGTGTGTGTGTGTGTGTGTGTGTGTGTGTTGTGTGTATGTGTGTGTGTGTGTGTTTGTGTGAACATTAGATTACCTTTAGTCATGAGAGAGGCTGATGTCCGAATATGTGATTAGAGCAAATGTGTGGCGTGTGATACAGCTAAGAACATTCCTCAGACACACACACACACACACACACACACACACACACACACACACATTCTCACATAAAAGCTCTCTGTCACACAGATACTTTTTATTTCCTGCTCACTATAAAGATGTTATTGTGTGCTACCGTTTGACGTGGCCTTCAGAATAAAAATAAATCATCCAACATCATTCCTGAAACAAATGAGAGAGCACTTAAAAATGATGATTTTCTTTGATTTTATCAAATTAAAAACCTCTGGAATATAATCAAGAGGAAGATGGATGATCACAAACCATCAAACCACCAAACTGAACTGCTTGAATTTTTACACCAGGAGTAAAGCAGCATAAAGTTATCCAAAAGCAGTGTGTAAGACTGGTGGAGGAGGAGAACATGATGCCAAGATACATGAAAAAAAAAAACTGTGATTAAAAACCAGGATTATTCCACCAAATATTGATTATTTCTGAACTCTTAAAACTTTATGAATATGAACTTGTTTTCTTTGCATTATTTTAGTTTGTAGAATAAAACAACAATGTTCCTTTTACTCAAACATAAACCTATAAATAGAAACTGAAGTTTTAATGTGTAAAAAGTCTAAAACCAGCTCCGTTTCTCTCTGTAACTAAAGAAACTCTCCAGAGAGTTAAACCTAATGACTGACAGCAACAAACAGCAGCATCCGACCCCAGCTTCAGTCTGCCGGGATAAAATAACACAATGAGTCGTCTGAACATTCTCCCCCAAAAGGACAAAGACAAAGACGTTTTTTTGGCAGAGCGGATTCGGGATATATAAGAGTCTGGATATGGAACTAGAGCTCAGATTGAGTCAGTGTGTTTGCACGGCTGTCGCTAACTCTTTGGGTGCCTTAAGCACGAGTTATTTCTAAAATAACTTCTTCATTTTAACCCTTTGGGACCTGAATTTTATTATATATGAAAAATATATGAAAAATATATATATATAAAAAGAATACATGAATGCTGTTTTTTTTAAATGTCCTGTTATTTTAATATAAGCTCTTTATAAAGAAGAAATTCCAATAAATAATCCCCAAAAAATATTTAAATGCTTTTTAATGCCCATTGCATTGTTTAGATTGTATTTATTTTATGTTAGATACTGACCTTTTAATTTCAAAAACCATCCCTAAACAGTAAAATAAACATTAAAACAAGTATTATACATAAAAACAACATAAAATTAGTAAAAAATTAGCTCTTAGTTTGCCTCGTCGGCTCTAATGCTGCCATGCCTTAATGTCCGAGTTGCTGTTTTTGTCCAGTGCAGTGGGCGGGGCGTAGCAATTTTTTCATAGGGTGGTTCATGGTCTATTCTGATGGACAACAGATCTTAATTAATCACTGTTATGTGCAACAAAACATTAAAAAAGATAAAGAAAATATGTGATGTCCGTTGTAAAGGACACAGGGTCTGAAAGGGTTAGAAAACTGTTTAGAAAACAGCAAATAATTAAGAGAATTTTTAAAGAGGAAATCTTGATAGAAAACTAAACTAATGCCACTAAACATAATAGATAGTGAATAATTAATACCCCCACCATTACTTCACCTTATTATAACTTTACTTTTGGCCTTTGTTAAAGGGTATCTAAACTTCCTGATTCATGCTGACTCCACCCTCAGCTCTAAATTTAAAAATGCAAAAAAAAAGGGGAGGGGCACTGGGTGATGTATGGGTTTAGGGGCGGGGCAGCAGGGAAAGAGGTTTTCAATTTGGTAAAATCAAAGAAACTCCTCCTTACTAAGTGTGTGTGTGTGAAAGATTGAGATATGTTTTCGTATGCGGCGTGTGTGTGTGTGTGTGTGTGTGTGTTGCTTCTGAATGGGCAGCTCTGTCTAGGCCAGCACCCCCCTGGGGAAGCGTTTCCTACGGTGCAGCTCAGGAAAAACGGGACACACTTCCTGTGAAAATGGGGTTATCACTTCCCCAATTACAGCCCAATTACTGAGAAGAGGTCTGGAGATTACAGCTGAGAAACTCACACACACACACACACACACGCACAAGTTTGTTTTTTAGAACATGCCAGGACACGGGGTCAGACATGTGTCCCATATTTTATACTGTATACACTATCAATCAAAACTTTCGACACATCAATTCTTATTCAGTGTTTTATACTTTATTTCTATATTTAATGTATTTTCTACATTGTAGATTAATATTAAAGACATGAAAAAACGATTAAGGGACACATAGTTAAGGGGAATTCTGTATTAAAGAGTATAAAAGTGTAATTCCTCCACATTAATCTCCTGATCTAAAGCTGATGAACTGAGATGGTGATTTGAGGTGATTTAATTGGGATGAGCTGGAGCTTCACAGCGTAAATATTAGGGCTGTGACGATAATTTTATTACCGCAATACCGCGGTTATGGGACGTCACCGCGGTGATGAGCTCATTACCGTCATTACCGCATTTTTTTATGGCTGTCAAATCTGATTGACTGCGTTTTGAGCGGTAGTAAAATGCTCCATATAAGCACAACTGTGGTGAATTCAGTATTAATATGTCAAGTGTAAGTCCTACACTATAGGGCTGTGCAATATATCAAATATATTTTGATCGCGATAGATATTGGTGTCAAACGATCTCAAAATTCATAATATCGAATATAAATTTTTTTGTCATTTATCTGTGCTGCCGCTGCACTGGCGCGGCAGCGAATGGGTTAAGCAAAACGCGGTGCGTGGTACTCATTGAGGTCCTGCTCACTTCGTCTCCATTGAGGCTGCTGAAGAGAGTGAAGATTAGCAGCACTAATATTGGCTCGGAAATGGAAGCTACAGGGCAGGCTCAGTAAGTTGAGAAAAAAGGAAGAAAAAGACTCAGAACAGAAGAGAATCATCTGCAAGATTTGCCGGAAAGTGGTGTCTGCACCTCTCGCCAACACATCAAACTAATTCACCCACCTCAAGGTAAACCATAGAGCCATGTAAGGTGTTCCGTGGTCACATTTTGAGAAAGTAAAATATATTAATTCATTGTCTGGCTGTTGGCTGTTCTGCGTGAGCACCGCGGAGAACGCGCGGCATTGCGCCTCAGTCTTGGTAAAAATAGTAAGGTTGGTTGAAGTGTAGTTCAAACAGCAAAGCAATGATATAAAACTATAACCACCATCTTTACTGAAATGTTGTTATCTGACCAAGTCTGAGGTAAAATGCGCTGCGCCTTGTCTCTTTCACAGCACGCGGAACTGAGTTCAGAACCGCTACAAATATAACCATATGAAACTCAGTTCAGATAAATAAACTTCAGATGAGTAAGGACACGTAAAGTGAAACAAAAATTGTCAAACATAAAGGACAGGTTTCTATTATTTTAAAATGGAACTAATGTCTTTTTTTTGGTCGGTTGTCTCTTGCGAGCCGATTTCTTAACGTCACGACATTTTAATCAACATATTATATGACGCGGGTCCCGTCAGGATATCTTGCGGCACAGACAGAACTGAATTGTTATTGGCGGGAACAGGAGTTTAATCAATCCAGAGGATGTGGGAGCACATTAATAAATAGTTAAGAAAATTGTAATAATCACGCAGTGATTCTCATGCACGCAACAAAAAAACCCTAAGCACAAAAAAGGAGCGGAGAATGGACCGACACGCGCACACACACACCGATTTTTTTTTTGTAATGTGGTAAGAAACGTGACCGCACTATTCAGCACGGTTTTAATAAATATTTTTTTTTATTTTAAGCACTAAATGTAATTTATTAAATTTATTTAGGACCGCGGGGCAGGTGCGGCAAAACTGTGTATGTGGCGGGCTGATGCGGGATTAAAAGAAGGATTTTTTTTTTGCGGAACGGTAACGGGACAAAAAAGAAATGATGTCTGAATTAATTTCCTCCAATCGAATATAATTTAACATGGTTTAAGAATATAAAATAATTTATAAACAAACGAAATATTTAATATTGAGCTAATAGCCCAAGTGCAAAAATACAAAATCTGTAATACTCTGCACTGCACAATTCAAACGAAATAGCCGTAACGCAGCTGCGCTCCTGCCCTGCGATGCAGCCGAAGCCTGGTGTGAGGCAGCAGAAATTCTGGGGTGAAAACTACATAACTACACAACATAAGGAGACATAATGCACTCCAAATATTCAGGAGGGAAGTGAAATAAATGATACTGTACAGATATAATCTGTATCTAGTAGATATTTAATGAGAAATAAGAAGAGTGTGAATAAAAAAAAAAAAACAGACGCCTATCACAGACTTCTTGAGCCTTGAGCCCGAACGGCCCGAGGAAAGGGGTGAGAAATATATTTTTTTCGGGGCCGGGGGTCAGTGGAAAATTTTGCTGTGGATTAATTCGTCTTTTTTTTTTAAACGAATATTAGAATATTCGCTACCAATTACTGCCGAATATCCTGAGCTCAAAACCGCTATTCGGGCCAGCCCTAAAATAGATCTATGGATGGAGAAGGGGGAGGCGGACAAGCTCCTCCTTCAAAAAGTCTGCTCGGAAAAAAGACAGGTTAGCTGTACAATGACGAATTATACAGGCAGCATATGTTCACTTGTTATGCTGTATTTATGGTTTATGTAGAGGTTGTATGTAGGCTGTATGGTTTGAAGAATAAAGATTTGTTACCAATAAATTTGCGGGTTTTTTTTTTTTGGGGGGGGGGGGGGGTCTCGCGGTTAACCGCAATATCGCGGTGATGCGTTAGTTTTTTACCGCGGTTATAAAAAATCAATACCGCCCCAGCCCTAGTAAATATTAAAATATATTTACACCAAGAGTCTGCAGATCTGAACCCAAAGATACATCTGATACTTATTTAGAAGAATCTAAAGTAGAAAATAAACAGATTCTGGTTTATTATTTAAAAAATAATAATTCAGCATGTGTTCCTGTATAGCTTTAATATTTAACAATATCTTTAATTATTAAATGTACAATGTAAAAAAAATACAAAAGAAAGAAAAAACCCTGAATGAGAGAGAAGAGGAGTCTTCAAACTTTTGACTAGAACAGTATAAGTATATGAAATGTATATATGTAATGTATAGATACGTAAAGCCTATATGTTATACCTACTTGTTTTTGTATAGATATAACTGACCAAAAACAACACAACCAACCGTCTCACATTTACCAACTAACATCCTGAAGATCTCCAGAACTTTACAGGGTAAATATTCTTTACGGGACTGACGAGACAAAAGTGGAACTTTTTGGAAGGTGTGTGTCCATCTGTTACATCTGGCATATAACTACAAAACACATAATTTCAGAAAAAAAAGAACATCATACTGAACGACGTTAAACATGGTGGTGGTAGTGTTTGTGTGTGTGATGGTCTGGGGCTGCTTGCTGTAATAGATTAATAAACATTAATTCTGCTGTTTACCAATAAAAAAAACAAACCTTAAGCAGAATGTTCGTCATCAGTTTGTGACCTCCCTTAAGCTCAGGAGTACTTGGGCTCTGCAGCAGGACAATGACCCAAAGCTCACCAGCAGGTTCACCTCCAAATGACTCAAAAAAAAAAACTGAATGAAGGTTTTGGAGGGTATTGTTAAAGTCTGATTGATTGAGATGATGTGAATGATCTTAAACAGTTTTAGACGATTTTGCTCGAAAATCCTCCAGTGTTTCTGAATTCAAACTTTTAATTCTGTAAAGAAGAGAAGAGTGGAACTAAATTCCTCCACAGAGATGTAAAAAAACTCATTATCAGTTATCGGTAACGGTCGATTGATTGCAGTTATTGCCGCCAAGAGTGGAACAATCAATGTTTTATCTTTAGAAATGAAATTATCATAAAAAACAGATTTTTATATTTACTCAAGTTATATTTGTCAAATAATAAAATGTATTTGTTAATCTGAAAAATGTAAATATGATAAAATAGCAAAAACAAAAGAAATCTGTTGGGGGAAAATATATTTTGCAGAACTGTAAGTTAGTATATATTGCATTTCTGTTTCTGTGGATTTTCTACAGTTTGTTCAATAAAACCCACTAAACTTACATTTGTATAAATCACTGTTACACAACAATACACAAACACCCCTCACTGGAACACACCACCAACCACAAACACACCAGTTATAAACACACACACTGCCAGGGTCTGGACTGTCTCAACTCTTACTCACACACACACACACACACACACACCTACTCACTATGACCTACAACCTTCCCTGAATATGAGCATACATCATAATTATACCCTGTCTCACACACACACACACACACACACACACACATCCATCCATTATGTCAGCTTTCCCCACCTGTCACACTCAAATATACAACATAAAAAGTTGAGAAAAGTATTTATATTCATTACTCTGTAGGGAGAAGTATATTTTAGATACTAGAGTTTAATAAAATACTTCTGTTAAAAAAAAAGTTTTAAAAAAGTATCAACTCATTAAAAAAGTACTGGATTCAAAACTACTTTTAAAGTATAAAAGTAAAAGTAATGTAAGGAGAAAATATATATAAAGCCATTAAGAACAAAAGCTTAGGCCACGCCCACAGAGTCCTATACTGCACTAAAACACCACCACCCAAAACACATTTTACTAAAAGCTATAATGAATATAATAATGTTAAAATATTAAAATGTTAATGTTGATAATATAATTTGGGATTTTGCACTAGACTGTTCTCTAGTGTTTCAGCTGCATATATGCTTTTATTAAAAATGAATATATTTTATATACAGTAGAATGTAAATATATTAAATAGTTTAGTTGGGCTGGAGTTTATCTGGAGTTCTCTTGAGTCTCTGCACGGATCATCTTCATATTACACTACATACTAGGACTGCAACGATTAGTCGATATAATCGACAATGGCGATTATTTAAATTTGTCAACTACAAATTTAAATTTTGATTAATCGCTAATTTGTGGGAGATGGGTAAATTGCTCACTCACACAGTTTACACTCAACTTTCAAGTCTGTGTCTCCAAAAGTGATCAAACACAACATATTGCATATTTACTCACTAAATATCAGAGCTTTCCACATTTAAACAACATCCAGATATTTAAATGCCTTTTAATCTCATGTTTAACTGTTTTGCTCGTTTTTAGAGATGGAGAACATGGCAGAAATAGTAGAATTTTAGTAGAATACAAATAATCATCAGATTAGGCGACTATCTAAATAATCATACGTCTGCTATGTTCCTGCTGGAGTGTGGGGGGGGGGGGGTCAGAATGGTATTTATACTTCTCTACATCCAATCACAATCAGATTCACTCTATCTGGATGGAGAGATTTATCTGGATAGGGGTTTTATTGAACGATGAGAAGCCGGAATGAAAACCAGCTGAAATGAAACAGGAGTAACGAGACTGTTTATATTAAAATGTAAGGAGGAGAAAGGTCAGATAATTGTGTATAAATGTGAAAATATTTACTGCAGTAAAGAACAGATAAGCCTAATTTCTCCTGTGTTGATATAACACTATAAAACAGCAATGCTCAGGGCTGCAGTGATGAGTCCTGCTGTCCTGCTGCCCAGAACTTCATCCAGCCCGCTGTCATGAAGCTGACAGTGTTGGCAGGCTGGCTCTTTTCCCAGTCGCTTTGTCACACGCCAGCAAATCGCCCATCTGCTGGGCGGCACAGTGGAGGGTATGGCTGTCTGAGCACTCCAGCTCACTTCACCATGCATTAGGGTCAATATTGTGACCAGCGGCTGATTTTACACTTTACACTCACATGCCTAATGCTAGGGGACAGGAACTATTAGTATCATCTTTAGTCTGAGCTTTGGGGATATGTGGGCGGGGTTTCTTTCACTAAATGCGGATGTGTATCTGGATTTGTCCCTTTTCGTCTTTTATTCGTTCACACAGACAATTCGGTAACACTTTACAATAAGGGAACAATAATTAACAATACTTACTACAGTAAATGGTTAAAAGTATCATTCCATCGTTTTTTCATTCATTTTAATATGTCTAATTGTGTCTCGTATTGTGAAAAACAGTGCTCCAGTGACCCAGTATAACACGTTTTAGTCCAGAGGAGGAGTGGCTGGGAACAAACAATGGGATATCGCCTCTGATTGGCTAACAGCACTTTGATACCAGGAGGCAGCGAGACGGACAACAGTTAAAAACGTTCTAAAATAAAGACATTTTTACACTAATAACAGTCTTTGCAATGTCATATGTTACTTTACAACATGTGTAATAATGCTGAACCTGCTACGTGCAGCTCAGCCACTGATCTAGTCTTAGAGTCTCTCAGAGTAAAACACCAAATTCACCAGAGATCCTATTTAAACCTATAGTTACTTACACACAGAGGTGGTTAGTCCAGGTCCAGAAAGTAAAAATCAACCTTTGGTGGATTTTTACTTTTAACTAGTGTAAACTGTTCTCAATAGTACTTGGCTGGTGGTGTTTTTCCTCCATAGACTAATTCTAACCATTTGTTTCTTAGCTCTGAATTACTGGGTAAAGTATATAAACACTGATGTGTTATTCGCACAATAACACAGGAATGAACTGCATGCTGTTTCTAGCGCTGTTATCTCCTATCTGACGAGACAGTGTCGCTGCCTGGCTTCAACATTGTCTGTGGGCGGTCCCAAGCCGAGGTGGGCGGGGCCATGAATACTAATTCACGGGTTGATGTAGACACTGTGCTTTTCCTGATCGACTTGTTTTTTTTTCTGAATATTTTCTTTTACTAGCTGCTGCAGACAATGAGGAAGAGGAAGAGTTTCATCATGTGCAGCATCATAAACAACTCAGAGAGACCTGCTGTATTTCACAAACAACAAGAACAAGAGGATTTTAGCAGAAGGAGACCTATAAGTAATTATAAATAATAATTAACTGACACTATTTAAGACATTTGTAAACAGTACTAAACTTTAATGCTTAAGGATGTCGTAAAGAATTATGATTGAGACAGTAGTTTAAAAATGTCAATTAATAATTAGTTGCCATAAGTACTGTTAATTAATGCACCCTTATTGTAAAGCAAAGTGACGCCACTGGTCACCATCATTACCACCTACTGCTGTTGTGCATGAAAGCATTCAGTGAATGGTGTTCACTGAACACGTTCAGAATTATTGTAAACTCTGAACCGAGCAATTATAATGTTAAATGTAATTGTGAGTACTTTTCACATATGCCGGCATATGCAGAGACATTTAAATGGTCCTAAAAAGACAAACATATCATTTATCACTATAATTCCAGAGACGATATATCACTCACAAAAAATGTATAGTTCTACATACTTGCATAATAAAACATTTTTTCTAAAACTCTTATTAAAAAATAAAATTACAATATTTTACCTTGCCTACAGAAACGTCAGGTTTTACCTGACGCAGCTCTATAAATGATAAATATCAAGGTTTTGCTGCATTCTCTCACAGCGGCTCAGTGACACAGTGATCACACTTTACTGGATGTTATGGAGGAAACGTCAGCGCGAGAGTTTTCAGCGTGTGAGAGAGTGAGTGAGAGAGAGAGAGAGAGAGAGAGAGAGAGAGAGAGAGAGAGAGAGAGAGAGAGAGAGAACAGCCTGACAAAAACTGCCAGATGTCACTAATCAATTTGGAAATCAGGCCAGAATGTAGGCTAATCATCATTAGTCCAGGCCACACACACACACACACACACTAACACACACACACATACAGAGTAAAAGGCTCTGAGATAAGAGAGTGGGATCATTACAGGAGAGATCCGGTGTGAAATGGAATTGGGTTGTAGTAAAACATGATAAAAATCTTCCCAAATACAGCGCTTTTATCCAATGCTCCCAGCTAACAGGTTTACAATGCTAGTGACAGGGGCACAGAGTTACCCGTGCTAACAAATGCTGATTTTCACACCATTAACAAACTCAAAGTAGCCCCACACTTCATTGGAAGAGTTCTGAGGGTCCTGACATTTAAAACGAGGCACTGAGAGCTTTAAAAAAAGTGTACTGATAGATTATTAAAACACTGTTTATAACCACAGTCAATCAATCAATCAACCTTTCATTTGACTCAGAAATACATTTCAAAATAACAATTAATAAAAGATACAAGTAGATAAAAATAATAAGAAGAATAAAATTTGGTTTTACTGAAGAAATCAAGAGTAATAGGAAGATAAGATTAATAGAACAAAAAAACTGTTAAAATTAAGCTAAAACTTTTATATAGTACAATAAAAAAAATAAGATAAAAAAGCAATAATACAAAACTACAAAACTATTAAAAAATAAAATAGTTCCTTCAGCTAGTTTATTATTAAAAACACTGTTTATACACAGTCAATCAATCAATCAACCTTTCATTTGACTCGGAAGAACATTTTAAAATAACAGTTATTAAAAGATTCAAATAAAAAAATAAAAATAAGAATAAAAAAAATAAGAAAAAGAATAAAATTTGGTTTAACAGAAGAAATCAAGATCAATAGGAAGATCAGATTAATAGAACAAAAAAAACTGTTAAAATTAAGCTACATTTTTTACATGAAAAAAAGCAATAATACAAAACTACAAAACTATTAAAATATAAAATAGTACCTTCAGCTAGTTTATTATTAAAAACACGGTTTATACACAAAGTACCTTCAGCTGGTGTACTAAAAATAGGTGTAAAAAATCTATTTCTTTGTATGGGTAACTCTATGCACCTATCTTTAGAATTGTAAGCCTGCTAAAAGTGCTGTATTTGGGAATGAGAGAGTTAAAAGGCTTTTATTGTCATTATATCTGAGTACAGGTACACAGTGTAGTGAAATTACATTCCTCCGGAACCATGGTGCAACATAGAACAACAAGCAATAGACAACATAAAGTGCAGGAGTGTAACAAAAGCGTAGAATAAAACTATAACACTCCAATAAATACAATAAATACAACAGACGAGACAGTTTAATAGTCAGGACAGTGCAGTACCGATACGGTATAAAAAATATGCATTGTGAGGATAAAGTGCAGATATATATAATGCACTGTAACATATAGAACGTATATAATCACAGCAGTTACTGAAGTAGAGAGTTTATAGGTTTTTTATGGAAAAAGGCAGCAAATATTGCTGATAGAGACTAAAACCCATGTCCATGCCTCTACTATGCCCTCAAAGACATTTTGGCTACCATCTAGGCTGATCTTTTGCAATTATTCTAGGTGCAATCTCGGTTGGGTTTGAGTATGGATGGACGTTTTTCTTTTAGTTTTTTTAGTTTAATAATAATAATAATAATAATAATAATAATAACAATAATAACAATAATAACAATAATAACAATGAGAATCAGTAATCAAAAATTCTCAGTTTCAAAACTGATAAAGACTGAAAAGGTATATTCTGAAGCTAACGCTTATTTTGACTACCCTTTTAAAAACTTATCAGCAGGATAATGCTTGTCCACACACAGCAATCACCAATCCAGCATTTATGGAGCAGCTGGGACTCTGCAGCTTCAGCTTCAACCTACCAGTGTAGAGCTACAGGATCTACAGGCCCAGCTGTAGCAACATCTGTAAACTCCATTACCCAACTGTCTCAATCTCTCAATCATGTATCCAGGTGCCAAAAAAGTGCCAACAGGGATCTAGTGAGCCTCGTTTCAACAGTTTTCAACAGTTTTCTCCAATAAATGTTAACTCTTTCACTCTAGTACATATGAGTCAAACACAAGCGAGAGCTGAAAAGGTCTTAGCGTCTTAAAAAAATAGGTTAGAAGCGTGTTTTTAAAAAAAACTACATTTCCCACAATGCAGATTGATTGTGTTAACCGCAAAGTTCTGGCTTTTGCGATTATTGTTACGGTCATTAATGCGGAAACGCTGCCGTAATTTTGCAGACAAATGTTTATTGTAATCAAAGCATCTCATTAGTTTGATAGTTTGATGCGAGGCTGCTGCAGTACCATAAAACTGTGAAATGCTACATCTGTCAGACTTATTTAATAAGATATTTAATATAATTAAGCCTATTTTCAGTACTTCAAAAGTTTTGATCAAAGTTAATATTATAGCTTGTGTTTGTTGTTATTTTTAATTCACTTGAATAGTTTGATCCTTGGTTGATGGAGTTTTCGTGGATTTTATAATGTAACAAATTAAAAGGATTTCACTGCAAAAAATCCATTGGCAAAAACTAGACAAAATATATGCAAATTAAGACAAATATATGTATATTAAGCAAAACATTTTCTTAGTAAGATTTCTTACAAAAAGCAATGGCAAAGTCTCAAAATGACTGAAGTAACACCTAAATCAAGCTAAAAAAAAGTCGCTGTTTTTGGACACAAGAATCAGAATAACTTGATTTCTGCTTGATTGTGCCTATTTTGAGTTCAAATTATTTAAAATAAGGTACAAATTCTAAGTAAGAACGATTAAGATAATTATCCCTAAAATAAGCTAAACAATCACTTACACAATAAACACTTACACAATGCTTAGTAAGAGAAAAAGTCTTATCAGAGAAGAAAATAAGATTTATTGCCTTAAATTAAGAAAATTTCACTTGCTAAGATTTAGTTTTTTTGCAGTATAGCAGAGAGCAACAAGCAAACATATATATTTATATATATATATATATTTTTTTTTTACATGCAAATGTAATATTTTAATTGAATAAGTGATACATTCAGAGGTATTTAACATTAAGGAGTAGTTACATTTGTTATTTTTTATTACATTTGGTTACATTTTGTTACCTTTATAAGTAAAGTTACATCTGGCTCTTTGAAGTTTGACACCGCTGTTCTAATATATGATCAATACTGATCACCTGATTGGTTAAGGATGGAGACAGGTCTTACCTGAGTGTGTGAACTGCAGTCTGGGCTGAGATGGTTTCCAGGCTCCAGTTAAAGAACCAGCAATCAGCAGCAGCAGAACCCAGACCAGAGACAATCCTCTCTCCATGACTGGATCACACCAGACTAGACTCAGTCTGAAGACTCTCACACACTTTAAATCACCTGATACACAACTAATACACACTCCTGAATACACACATCACACACACACACACCTCCGGCTCTCCTGCTGAGTGAGTGTGTGTTCCTACACAGTGCAGTGAAATCTAATCCAGCCTGCTCTAATATTCCTCCTGCCACCAGCGTCCTCCCGTCTTCCCCTACTCTCTCTCTCTCTCTCTCTCTCTCTATATATATATATATATATACTTCTGCTGCTCTGTCTCTTTCTCTCTCTCTCTTTCTCTCTCTGTGACTCTCTTCTTCACTCTGTCTCTTCTTTCCTTCTGTTCAGCTGTATCTCGTAGAGGAGAGTAGAGTGAGTGGAATAAGCACTGCCTTACTGACTCTCTCTCTCTCTCTCTCTCTCTCTCTCTCTCTCTCTCTTTCTCTTTATGTCTCTATCTGCGTCTCTCGCTCTCTTTTTCTCTCCTCTTAAAGCCTTGCCTCCCTCCTTACTTCTTCCACACAGTACACGCCTCTCTTTCTCTCTCTCTTTCTCTCTCTCTATTCTTTTCCACTCCCCTCTCTATCCTCTTTCTCACTCTACATTTGTTACTCTCTCTCTCTAGTTTGTTATGCTCTCTCTATTCTCTCTCTCTTTATCTGCCTCTCTCTCACACTCTCCACTCTTTCTCTCCTTTGCTGCGTGCTCTCTCTCTCTTACTCTATCAATACACTCTTCTCTCTCTCTATTCTCTTCTCTCTCTCTTTCTCTATCTCTACTCTTTTTTACTCTATCGTACTATATTACTACTCTCTCTCTCTTTACTCTCTTCTCTCCCTCTTTCTCTTACTCTATCGTAATCTTACTCTATCTCTACTCTTTCTCTTACTCTAAATCTACCTTCTCTCTTATTCTATCTCTCCTCTTTTTTACTCTCTTACTGTATTTCTACTCTATCTCTCTCTTTCTCTCTTTACTCTCTTCTCTCCCTCTTTCTCTCTCTTACTCTATCGTAATCTTACTCTATCTCTACTCTTTACTCTAAATCTACCCTCTCTCTTATTCTATCTCTACTCTTTTTTACTCTATCCTACTGTATTTATACTCTCTCTCTCTCTTTACTCTCTTCTCTCCCTCTTTCTCTCTCTTACTCTATCAGAATCTTACTCTATCTCTACTCTTTCTCTTATTCTAAATCTACCCTCTCTCTTATTCTATCTTACTGCAATTCTACTCTCTCTCTGTCTCTATCTCTCTTATACTCTATCTCTACTCTGTATTCTCAATTTCTTTCTCTCAATTCAATTCTATTCAATTCAATTCAATTTGGCTTTATTAGCATTGCTGTTTTAGAAAACAGTGTTGCCAAAGCACACAGATATCTGAACATAAATAAAAAGCAACAATAACAATAATAACAACAACAATAACAATAATTAGAATAATTAGAGTAATTAGAGTTGAGTTTAATAATGAACTGTGTTTTAATGGGGAGTTACTGACTGTCTTTCAGGCGGTGGCATGTTGCCATATATTTGGCAGCAAGAGGAGCTGTTTTTATTTCACCAGGGAATATTTTGGCTAATTCAGATTCACTCAGGGTTTTTAGGTTTCGGTGTTTATTTCTAATTCTGTGGGTAAAAGTATTTCTGATTTGGTTACTCTATCTCTACTCTCTCTCTCTCTTTGTGTTCTTAAAGAAGTGATAAAGTAGCGGGTGGGATGGGATGGCTGGTGAGCGCTTTTCATCTCATTCCATCTCTTTCTCTCTCTCTCTCTCTCTCTCTTTCTCGTCCCTGTTGTCCACCACACCCACTCTTCCTCCTGTGATCCGGACGCTTCGCTCCCTGATTACGTCTCTAAATCCCTTTCTCATTTTCCCTCCACTCTCCTTATCTCAGCTTCACACAGAACACAGACATCACACCGCCCGTCCAAACGCCAGCAGCGCCAATCCGTCCACGGATACACCGACACCAGCCCAGAGAGAGAGAGACAGAGAGAGAGAGACAAAGAGAGAGAGAGAGAGAGAGAGAGAGAGAGAGATTAGCAAGGATCAGGAGAGACACTGGAAACACTGGTGAGGATAAACTAGGATAAACAATACGAAATTGGCAGAGGGGCTTGAAGATTGCAAGCTTGAATCCAGATTCATGCTGGCTACAGTCCCGCTGCAACGAGGCAAGCAAACCAATCAATTGCCTGGGGCCCGAGCTGGCCTGAGGCCCCCAAACAACGGCTGGTTATGAACTGAATGCAACAACAAACTGTATAAAAGTGCTTTTAAATTCTGTGATGGTCAATGGAGAAAAGTACAATGATACTGTTATCAGAATCAGAATCCAATCAATGGAGCTCCTCCCACTCGTCACTGACAGTAGCCAGCCAGGTAGGTTCGTCATTTCTGCAGCCGGCAAAATATGAACCTTCAGCAATCATGACATTAGAAGAGAAAGAAGAAAAAGCAAGAGGAAGCTATAATTTACACTGGATAAATAATAATAAGAAAATCTATATGTGTAATGTGTAAATTAGCTACCTGCCTGGTAGTGTTTTGCCTGTCTGTGCCCTAAAACCGAGTCAAGCACCAAAATAATCCTCCAAAATCTATTTCGTGATTTTGTGGCATTAAAAACAAATTAAAAAACAATTCAAGTTATCCAAATTTGGCATCAACATCCTTTCACCTAATCACTACCATAAAGATTATAAACCATACCAGCTCCACAGTACAGCGGTTCAAACAAAGCACAACAAAGAACAAAGGGAACCATGGAGTGTATGTAAAGCTGAGGAAACAAGGAACACCTGGGGAGGATAACGAGGGGGCGGGGCTACAATCTAGACTCAGGTGTGAACACTATTGAAAGGGTGGGGCTAGGGTGGGGACAGGATATTAATAAAGGAGATCCAAGTGCTAAAGATCACATGGGACAGAAAAGAAATAAGCTAGGGAAGACATGCAAGAAAAAATATAAGAAAAGAAGTCTGGCTTCACATATAATTATTCACATATAAACACATCATAATAAACCTATATGCACAATATGGATTAAGTGGACTAGGTGTGGACTAAAAGGGTATTAATGAGCAGCTGTTATACTTCTTTTGTCTACTACCTTAACTGTACAATAATGTGATAATGTAACTGCACCCTTTTTTATAGAGTAATAGACTTTTAGTTATTAAATATAAATATAAATAAAGATATAACATGGAACACTGGTGAACCTTCCCAGGAGTGACCAACCTACTGAAATTACTCCAAAAGCGCATGAAGAACTCATCCAAGAGATCCCAAAAGAACCCAGAACAACATTTAAAGAACTGCAGGATCTCACTCGCCTCAGTTAAAGTCAATTTTAATGATTCAGTAGTAGGAAAGACAATAAACTATAAATATAAAATAATATAAAACACTGCTTTATACTGGCTTATTAATGTTAATTGGCTCTCATAACTAAGTAAACTCAATGTGTAGTAATTTTGAGCTAAGTAAAATTACTGTGGTCATGTTCATACATTAATATGTATAATATAATATATATTTTATATACTGTTCATAACTTCACATAGTGACATAACCTTTAAATATGTCAGAGGAAAAACTCACTTAATTTAAAGATAAAGGGAGAGAGAGAAAAAGAGAGATAAGAGAGAATAAGAAAGAAAGAATAAAAGAGAAAGAGTACTATAGCTTTATCTGACACTCATGACCTTGGCTCCCTCTAGTGGATCCGGATCTCATCACTGTAGTGTAGTTATTCACTTCACTTTCCAACCTGTCTGCTTTCTTGGCACCTGATTGGACACAATATTTAAGTAGCACGATATTAATCAATAATCATTTAAAAACTTTCTTTTTGTTTTTGCTTTTTTAAATCATACTTACATTAAAATGTTAGATTAACAAAAACCAGACAAAGATAACCTGAGTACATTTAAACGTATTTTTTTAAATGATACCCAGCTGGCACACAACTGTGCAAATGCTAAAATGTTAACATTAAATCAACATAATATCCTCAACCTCCTGCCTTTAAAATTAGAATTTTACATTTCATTACTATACAATAAAAAAACAAAAAACAGTTGGATGGAGGGATAAAAAAGTGGTTTTATTTCCATTTGCAGGAATTATTTTTTATTTGACACCAAATTTGGCACCTGATTGGACATAATATTTGAGTAGCAAATAATCATTTAAAAAATGTTTTGTGTGTTTGCTTTTATTTAATCATACTTACATTTTTCAGATTAACAAACAAACTTTAATATCAGACAAAGATAACCTTGAGTACATTTAAAAGCAGCATTAAAATGTGGTTAAAATATGGTTGAAGTAATGTCTAGTGTTGTTCCAAGTTGAAACAATATTTAATGTTAAATGGTTGTGCAAAAATGTAATGTTGCATCAACATAAAGTCCTCAACCTTCTGCCTTTAGCATTTTACATTTCATCACCATGCATTTAAAAAACACGGTTTGATGGACGAATAAAAAAATGGTTTTATTTTAATTTGCAGAAACTCTTTTTTTAATTTGGCACCAATTCTTCATCATACCTGATGGAATGTTCATATTCTATAAGTTTTCCTGTTTTAGTGTTTTTGAGATCAGATGTTGAATCAGATTGGTAGAACTCAGCTTTACCTATAGTGATGTAAATTTGCTGTAACACTGTTAAATCATAGGATTTTAGAGTTTGAGTGAGCTATTTAACCATAACATCAATGTTAATTTAATATTGATTCAACGTTGATTCAAATTGAAAATGCCAATTGGGTCATTTCATTTATTTAGGGAAAAAACTCTATACAAACCAATCTATGTGAGAAGTATTTGTGCCTAAAACACTCACAGCTACTGGTCTGATAGCCATTTATTGATATTTAATGGTGAATCCAACCAAAATAGGACCCAATTTGTATGTGCCAGGTTATCATTGTAAGAGATGTCCCAGGCCAGATATTCTCTGCCAATAATAAACAGTTTATTCAGCTGCCTGATTGGCAGAATAAGCTGTTTATCATTGGCAGAAAAGGTTTGGCTCATTTTTCATTGGCACAACCAACATACTCAGTTCTGCTGCTCATTCCACAAATTCATGTTTCTTCTTAAATGTGGCTCAAATTATTAAAAGAGAAATAAACAGGATTTCCAACAGTATAAGATTTATTAATAAGAAGTAACAAAGAAATAATCTACCAAACACACATTTTTAAAGAACTTTCTGTGCTTTATTTATAAATGGCATATTTTCTGGATAGCTGTTAAAGCTGTTAAAGATTGTAGCTGCATTTAATTTTATGTAACTAATGTTCTAATTTGAAATAAAACAAAAAAGAAGTGTACACAGGGTACAGACAGATCTGAGGTAAAATTAGATAGGCTAGCTAATGCTAACTAGCTAACCACACCTGTTTATTGTTGATTAACAGTAGCTTTTAGGAACAATTTGCAGAAGTTTTCATGAAAATATTAAATTAATTCAACATTCAATCTACATTATTATATGTAGTTAGAGTTCTTATCTGAAATAAACCAAAGTGAAGTGTCCACAGGGCACAGACTGGGTCTGTGGTAAAATTAGATTAGCTAACGCAAACTAGCTAACGACAATCGTGTAACATAGGTTAGCATTAGCATTATTAAGAATTTGAAGAAGATTCCATGAAAATATTATATAAATTAAAATTTGTGTTCCAAGTTTAAAACATTGTGTTCAAAGTGTTAAAATAAATCAAAGAAAAGTGCCAAAGTAAAGAATCTGAGGTAAAATTAGATGGGTTAGCTAATGCTAACTAGCTAACAATAATTATGTCATGTTAGTTACATTAGCTTTTATGAACAATTATGAAAAAGTTTCCATGAAAATATTATGTAATATTAATTATATTTAACTTTTAACCTACATTGTATCATATGTAGTGTTTTTTTTATCTAAAATAAACCAAAGTGAAGTGCCAAAGTAAAGTTTTGAGGTAAAATTAGTTAGGTTAGCTAACGCTAACTAGCTAATGACAATTGTGTGACATTTGTTAGCAATGGCTATTATGAAAATCTTTAAGACGTTTCCATGAAAATATGATATAAATGGCAAATTTAACTTAACCTAAATTGTATTATATGTAGTATTCTTATTATTTAAAATAAACCAAAGTGAAATGTCCCCATGGCACAGATTGGGTCTGAGGTAAAAATTAGCTAGCATTAGCTAGTGTTTTACTTTTCACAGACCAGAGCGGGTAATTACCTAATTTTCTCCCTCACATGTATTTTCTCTGGATTAATTGTTGGAAATTATATTATTTTAACATCAAATTTGAAAAATAAAACAGCATAATCATATTAAGCCTGTATACAATATTAAGTTAGATGGTTTAGCTGGTTTAAAAGCAGGAACAACTTAATCAGGCTAGATAAGATAAGCCTGGTAAATTGATATTATTTTTTTTATTTGTTATATTTGTTCATATTTATAATTAAATTGTGTAAAATTTTACTGTTGTGAACACCATACCATGTCTGTAAGGCTTCGTGCACAGTGTCAAACAGCCGCCAGGTGTCGCTTTAGGATAAAAATAAGGACAATGCCTCTGAAACCCTTACTAGTGCATATCAAAAAATTAGAATATAATTAAAAAGTTAGTTTATTTCAGTAATTCAGTTCAAAATGTAAAACTCATATATTATATAGATGTATTAAACACATAGTGATCTATTTTAAGCGTTTATTTCTTTTATTGTTGATGATTATGAAGCTTGCAGCCAATGAAAACCCAGAAATCAGTGTCTCAGAAAAATAGAATATTATAAAAGACCAATTGGTACTTTTGGTATCAGTGTGCGCAGTGTGCCAAGTCCTGCTGGAAAATGAAATCCTCATCTCCATAAAAGTTGTTATCAGCAGAGGGAAGCTGTAAGATATGAAGTGCTGTAAGATTTTGTGGGAAAACAAAACTGCACTGACTTTAGACTCGATAATAAAACACAGTGGATCAACACCAGCAGATGACATGCTTACATTGCTTTATTTATTTTTTTTTCTTCAAAAATGGCTCATTTTATTTTAAAGGAATTATGTTTTTTAACGAAATTACAGAAAATGGTAGTTTTTGTGAATAATAGTACAAAATGACGTAATAATAATGAAAAAACAGTTTCCTTATTCTGGGCAGCTCTACGCACTTATTACACATTATATAATATAATATTTAAATAATACATCCATATTTAATATATATTTTTTTACATATAATATGTTCAAAATGTTGTTTTATAATTATATATATTAATATATGTATATTTAGTTCTATATATGTATAAATAGTTATACACAGCCTCTCTGCCACGCGAGGAAAATCCGTTCCGTGACGTTGATGAGTAGCGCGCGCGCTCCCGCTTTACTCAGCTGTCTATTCGCTCATCCCCCCCACACCCTACCCCGTGCACGTGTCCTCCGCTCCCTCTCTTATTGGCGGAGCCGGAAAGCGATGAGCTCATTGGTTAAAAATAGTCTCGCTCGCGGAGCTAAAAATAGCCGCGTATAAAAGGCTGGAGTTTCGCAGAGGCGCGCGCACTACACTTCCGGAGCAGCGCGAGGGAACACTGGAACACCCAGAAAGACACACACACACACACACACACACACACACACACACACACACACACACACACACACACACACACACACACACACACACACTCTCTTAAACACTCACACACACACCCCTCTCTTACACACTCACATAGAAAGAGAAAGAGAGAGACTCACACAGAAAGAGACACGTACACACACCAGAGAGATAGAGACATGAGTATAGTGAGAGATGAGTATATATAGAGAGATGAGTATAGATTTGAGTATATAGAGAGAGATGAGTATATATAGGGATGAGTATAGAGAGAGACAGAGAGAAGAGTATATAGAGAGATGGAGAGATGAGTATATAGAGAGATGGAAAGATGAGTATATAGAGAGACAGAGAGATGAGTATAGAGAAAAGAGTATATAGAGAGAAGAGTATAGAGAGAGAGACAGGGCATTGGTCTCCTCGCGGGCTGGTGTTGGACAGATGGAGAAATGAGTATAGAGAGATGATTATATGGAAAGACAGAGAGATAGAGAGAAGAGTATAGATAGAGATATATAGAGTATAGATAGATTAAAGAGTATAGAGATGAGTAAAGTATAGAGAGATGAGTATAGAGAGAGAGACAGGGCGTTAGTGTTGGTCAGATGGAGAGATTAGTATAGAGTATAGATAGATGAGTATAGAGTACAGATAGATGAGTATAGAGTACAGATAGATGAGTATGGAGAGATGAGTATAGAGAGAGAGACAGGCCGTTAGTGTTGGTCAGATGGAGAGATGAGTATAGAGTATAGATAGATGAGTATAGAGAGAGAGACAGGGCGTTAGTGTTGGTCAGATGGAGAGATGAGTATAGAGAGATGAGTATAGAGTATAGAGAGATGAGTATAGAGTATAGAGAGATGAGTATAGAGAGAGAGACAGGGCGTTAGTGTTGGTCAGATGGAGAGATGAGTATAGAGAGATGAGTATAGAGTATAGAGAGATGAGTATAGATGAGTATAGAGAGAGAGACAGGGCGTTAGTGTTGGTCAGATGGAGAGATGAGTATAGATGAGTATAGAGAGAGAGACAGGGCGTTAGTGTTGGTCAGATGGAGAGATGAGTATAGAGTATAGATAGATGAGTATAGAGTATAGAGAGATGAGTATAGATGAGTATAGAGAGAGAGACAGGGCGTTAGTGTTGGTCAGATGGAGAGATGAGTATTGAGTATAGATAGATGAGTATAGAGTATAGAGAGATGAGTATAGATGAGTATAGAGAGAGAGACAGGGCGTTAGTGTTGGTCAGATGGAGAGATGAGTATAGAGTATAGAGAGATGAGTATAGATGAGTATAGAGAGAGAGACAGGGCGTTAGTGTTGGTCAGATGGAGAGATGAGTATTGAGTATAGATAGATGAGTATAGAGTATAGAGAGATGAGTATAGATGAGTATAGAGAGAGAGACAGGGCGTTAGTGTTGGTCAGATGGAGAGATGAGTATTGAGTATAGATAGATGAGTATAGAGTATAGAGAGATGAGTATAGATGAGTATAGAGAGAGAGACAGGGCGTTAGTGTTGGTCAGATGGAGAGATGAGTATAGAGTATAGAGAGATGAGTATAGAGAGATGAGAGTATAGAGAGATGAGTATAGATGAGTATAGAGAGAGAGACAGGGCGTTAGTGTTGGTCAGATGGAGAGATGAGTATAGAGTATAGATAGATGAGTATAGAGTATAGAGAGATGAGTATAGAGAGATGAGAGTATAGAGAGATGAGTATAGATGAGTATAGAGAGAGAGACAGGGCGTTAGTGTTGGTCAGATGGAGAGATGAGTATAGAGTATAGATAGATGAGTATAGAGTATAGAGAGATGAGTATAGATGAGTATAGAGAGAGAGACAGGGCGTTAGTGTTGGTCAGAGGGCTGCTGGGTGGAAGGAAGGCTGGTAGCTGGGCTGCTGGTTCTGGGTGGGTCTGTATGACGGGTTTCCTTCCTGTTCTGAGCTGAACTGAGCTTTTCTCTGCTCTGAGCTTCAGTAACTGAATCACACTGAGCTTCTGTTCCCCAGCCCTCAGTCAGATTATAGAATTGAAACTATATAAAGAGAGTAAAGAGAGAGAAAGAGAGAGAGAGAGAGAGAGAGAGAGAGAGAGAGGGAGCTGTAAGAACCTTCTGATGAAGCTCACAGGCCTCCATACTCAAATCCGGCCTGAACTTCCTCCACAGTACTGCCGGCTGGGTGTGGTCTCACTGCACTGTTTCATTTTTAACATTTTCTCTGGTCTAAAACTAGTCAGTTACTTAATCCTTTCTAAAATACAGGAAGTTTAATAAGTTAGGTTCTTTGTTTTTGCTTTTTTATCATACTTTCAAATACTACTACTACTACTTATAATAAAAAAATATTAATATAGCACATTTTATACATACAAACGCAGCTCAATATGGTTTTCATAGAGAGAGAGTAAGAAATTAAGCACAACCAACAAGAAAGACAACTTGAATAAATATAATACTCAGCAAAAAATGAATGAAAATTATGATAGAATAATAATACAGTCGAAACCAGACAGATAAAAATAAGATGTAATTAAAAGCTAGAATAAAAATAAATTAATAATAAGGTAATAATAAAATCAGAACCAAATAATAAAGACAAGAAACAACAAGAAGGCTCTAATTAAGAGCCAGAAAAATAAGAATAAGGTTAAAAGCTAAAGTAAAAAGAGATGTTTTTAGCTTTTTCTTAAAAATTGTAACAGAGATTGCTTACAAAGGGCAGCTTTTAAAACAATGATTTTATTTATTAAGGTTAAAAAGCTATCTAAACAAAAACAACAATGTTAATTTTAAAAATTAAAATGAACACTAATAAAATATAATACTCAACAACAAATGAATGAAAATTACGATAGAATAACAACACAATCTAAACCAGACAGATAAAAAATAAAATACTAATAATAAGGTAATAATAAAATCAGAGCCAAATAATAAAGCCAAGAAATAATAAGAAGGAAATAATTGAGAGCCTGAAAAATAAGAATAAGGTTAAAAGCTAAAGTAAAAAGAGATGTTTTTAGCTTTTGCTTAGAAACAGTAACAGAGTGGCTTACAAAGGGCAGTTTTTAAAATAATTATTTTATTTATTAAGGGTTAAAAAAAAGCTATCCAAACAAACCTGACCCTTTGTGAAAGAAGTAATTGGAAAATTGGTGTACCTTCTCAGGAGTGGCTTGGCCTGACACAATGACTACAAAAGGGCATGGACAGCTCATCCAGGAGGTCACAAATAAACCCAGAACAGGTCATGGATCATTGCACTGTATATGTAATTATTACAAATCTTAAAGTAATGAGTAAATCTGAAGACCGAGCAGAATAAGGAAGTGCTGCAGTGTGGTGACTTTCCTGGGAAACCCTTGCTGTGTGTGGGTATGTAATTGTTATAGGTACATTATATGTCAATACCCCATTACCTGGATAAAGGACAGATCACATTTTATGAAAAATTTACGCAGAAAACCATTAAATTTCAAAAGGATTACATGCTTTTTCATGACACTGTATGTTTCATTAACATTAATTAAGTGGACAAATGGGGCCTTTAGTTGCTTAGAAGTTCCCTTGGGCACTTTGTGAACTCATGGACTATGGATATTTAACATATTTTCTACTTTTACGAAAATCTAACGTTTTATGTTAAATTTATGCTTAAATATAAACTTCTGTCAATTTCATCTTCACTGACAGTATTTTTTCTACTAGATTCACATTCAAAAGCCCTTTCTGGATTTTTATTTTTTTATCCTCTGTGATTTTATTCCCATCCAGAACGATCATGTTCGTGTTTTTCTCAGACGTCCTCTGAGAAAATTACAGGCTGAATTATCTACTGTTTTTCTCTGAACTCCGTGCTCCTCCGGTAATTTTAGTCCCGTCCGGACTCACATCTCTGAGTTTCGTCTCCTCGCCTTTAGTAAAATAGATATTTGTCCACTGCTGTGCACCGTAATTACACTTTGGACACGCCACAGTTTCCACGAAGATCCACACTAAAAACACAACAGCGAGTGGAAATGGAGGAGCTACTGAACACCGCAATGTCATGTGACAAAGAAAGCAGAAAGAAAAAAATAAACTCACTGATCCTCCTGTTTCTACAATTGCAGTCCAGATGCAGGAGTTTTATCACTTTTATGAGTAGAAATGTGAAATATTTTTCACAGACGTCCCCCTGAGAAAATAATTCCATTTACTAAACAGCTGCAAAATCATATGTTTTTGTGCAATTATTTTAGGCTCATTATATTTGTAATTTCTCTATTACTTGGATGAAGATCAGAGCACATTTTATTACAAATGTATGCAGAAAATCAAGAAATTGCCAAAGGTTTACACGCTTTTTCTTGACACTGTATATTTAATTAACATTAAGTGAAAAAATTAGGCCTTTAGTTGCTTAGAAGTTCCCCTGGGCACTTTGTAAACTGGTGGACTTTTACATATTCCTTATTTGCCACATACCTTTATTTAATACCGGATAACTTCATACTTTTAGTAAAATCTAGGGGCGGTTTCCCAGACAGAGATTAAGCCTAGTCCTAGACTAAAATGGCCTTTTAACTCAGACTAAGAGAAATCTGCTTTCTCAGTCATGGCTTAAAATAGTCCTGCATTTAGTGTAATTCTGAATTATCTAATCTGATTTCTTGAAGGTAGATTAGTGCTAATGCAGGAGTAAATTGAGGCTTAAATAAAACCTGACAGGAGGTAGGTTCAACTTCAGATTAAAGTTGTTTGTCAAAGAAGACACATGGATTACTTGGACTATGTCAATGAAGACCAAAGAGTACCACCAGCTAGACATGTTCCAAAAGTGACCCATTTCAACATTTTGATGACATTAGTTTTCGAGATCGTTTCAGAATGTATAAAAAAGATGCCATGGAGACTATTTCACAATTGAATCTCAAGCTTTCATCTGTGACTCAGCGAGGACGGCCTTTACCAGTTTGTCTCCAAGTGCTCATGACTTTGAGGTTCCTGGCATGTGGTACCTTTCATCGAGAAACTGGGGATTTATTTGGTGTCAGTGAACCAACAGTATGTAAAGTCATTCACAGAGTATGCAGAGCCATTTGTGAACTAAGAGGACAGTACATACATTTCCCTGATGCTACAATCCAAGTGAACTACAAAGTAAGTTTCTATGAATATGGGCACTTTCCAGGAGTCATAGGCTGCATAGATGGAACCCATGTTCCAATAAAATGCCCATCTACTCCAGATGCTGAGGAATACAGGAACCGTAAAAATTGGTTTTCCATAAATGTCCAAGGTGTATGCACGCCCCAGTTACAGTTTTTTGTTTACACCATACTTGCATCCAACAACAGCTGAGCAGTGGCGCTACAACCAGGCTCATATGCGCACTAGGGGTCTAGTAGAGCGCATGTTTGGCATTTGGAAGAGTCGTTTTCAGTGCCTTCGAAAAACACTCAGGTTCAAACCAAGAAGATGCTGCCTGTAACAGCGTGGATGCCCTGATCCTCCAGTTGAAGAGGATGACAATCCGGTTGCACCACCATTTACAACAGATGCCAGAGAAGGACTTGCGTACAGAGATGCTTTTGCACTGTGTCACTTTAATTAGATATTTTCAACATTATCCATTTTCTTTACGTTCTGTTCAAATCATGTACATTTCACATGTAATGAATTAATACATTTTATTTTTAAAGTAAATGTGTACATTTTGTGTGGTGGGTCATAGAAATAATATATCCAACACAACATAATTATTTATTTTATAGATTTATGTACTGCTGTGGCATTTGAGACATTTGAGCATCTCTCCTTTATCTTCGTTTCCAGGTCTACTTGCAGGATCTTCATTTTCATTTCATGCTCCTCCCTAAGATACTTTAACTTATGTTCATGAAATTCAATTGCCAACCTTTCATGAATACTGAGTCTTTTGTTGTACTGACCAGTAGGCCTACTGGCAGGCACTGCTACACTTGTTGAGGATGTGGAGGGTAAACTGCTTTGCAGCTCCACTTCAGTTCTGTCCACATGGTCTTCTCCTTGAAACCACAACAATTCAGATAATTGCAGATTACATGGCACTGACACAAATACATGTTTAAACTTTAGAAATAAAAGGCAATGAATGAAATTAATTGATTAAATTAATGAATTTACCTAAAGTAGGTGCCTGAGATCCATCATCTGAACTGTCTATATGGTCATCATCTGGTATATTCTCCAAAGGTTGCTGACTCTCCATTATTCCTGTCAGCAACTCATCCACCTGGTCAGGATCTTTATGTGCAGGTCCCCCACCTGTCTTAAACCTCTCTCTTCGGGCTTCAGCAGCAGTCTTTTTTAGGCTTATTTTTACATTTTTCCACAACACCTGTATTAAATAACTAATCTCAACTTCAAGTTTCACAAAAGAGAAACATAATAAAGCCATTTGTTCATACCTGGAGTTGTTGTAATGTTCTTGTAGATGTGTTAATTTGCATTGAATTCATTGTAAATTGATTTCATTCCTTTTCTTTGATTCTGCAGATGATGTGTGTTGTTTATCTTCAATAACCGGCTATCTTGAAACTATTTGCTTTAACAAAGTTTTCTCATGCTCAGTATAGTTTTTTGATCGAACTCTCTTCTCTGCAGCCATGGTTTTACTTGTATTTGCCTCTGCAGTTCAATGTTTTTTTAGGCATTTCTGGGTCCATTCCATGTTTTATAGGCAACTGTGCCCCAGCTAATTCAGACTAACACAGGTGGGTTTGAATTAAGCTAGATTACTTTAGTTCAGGACTCCATAGTCCAGGTGTTAATAATCAGTGGTTAATCTGTGTTTTAGAAAGCCCTTTTTAAAGACATGATTAACTATTCCAGATTAAGGCCTAGTCCTAGCTTAAATTAAACCCTGTCTGGGAAACCGCCCCCTAATGTCTTAAATATAAAAGCATAAATATCACTTTTACTGACAGTTTTTCTACTCTATTCACATTCACAGATGTAAATCTAGCAGAACATCTTTAGAATGTGGGAGAGAGATTTGCAGCATTTTTGGACAAATTTTGAAGAAATGTAAGATGCAATCACATCCGTCAAGCTTAATAAAAAAAAGTTAGTATCCTATAACATTATCGTATCACTGTAAAGCATTTCAAACCATCAAATCTATCAATCAACTCATTAAAAAAACAACCCCAGACCAGAACTCCTTATAGAAAGTATTTTATTACATAAGATTACCAAGTCTAGTTTACAAATTCCAGTCACGTAATGACCGTGTGTATACCTTACTACACACGTGCTCATATGTACATTTATGTATACGTATCTACCCCACCGCCCCCCCAAATTTCCTTCTTTTTTTTGCTTCCAAACAGTTCTTCAGTTTAAATCCCGATCTAAAACAACCCATAAAAATGATTCGTACATACAGATATTACAAATTACGTTCACTTATTCAGCCCTGTATCATGGTTGTTTTAAAAGTGAAAAGAATAAAAACCCCAGCGTTTTAAGGCCAGGCTGAGCTTTTTTTTTTTTTTACGTTGGCAGCATGTTGAGACGGATGGCAGAATTTGGCAGGTGGGTGTGGCTTTAATGACGACATCACAAAAATCAGGTAAAGCATCATAAAAACAAACAAACAAAAAACAAATCCAAGTCCTCTGCAGTTTCTTAAATACTGATAAAACATTTCCATGACTAGAGAGAGAGAAATTAAAAATAAAATTAATAAAAGGAAAACTATGTTCTGGGAGTTTTACACTTTCGTCCGAAGCGTTTGGCGAGTTTGAGGAATGAGCGAGTGTTCGGACAGACGCACACTTTTTCCCCCCTCTCGGGGTTTCAGTCCAGTGCTGTGTTTTCACAGCAGAAGGCATTTGTTGCTCTTTTTACCCCTACGCGCCTGCAGCGCCGCCCTGGTGGCCATCTCGAACACCTCCCGCACGCCGTCCTTCGTTTTGGCAGAGCACTCCATGTAGCCAAAAGCTCCAATCCGATTGGCCATGTCCCTCCCCTCCTCAGCTTTCACTGGTTCCTAATAGAAAAACATTAAAATTAAAATGAGTTAATATGTTATAATTGTTAGCTTATTTATATATATTTACTGACACTCCTAAAGTCATTGTACAGCATAGGGCTGGAGGATATGTCCAAAATGTACAGATCATTTGCAAAAGTAATCATATTTAAACTTAAACTTTCACATTTTGTCTCCTTACACAACCACAAACTTAAAATGTATTTTATTGAGATTTTAAGTGACAGACCAACACAGAATAGCACATAATTAAGAAGTTTTAAAAAACAGAAATACAACTACCTATCTGTAAAACCGTCTTTATCAAATGATACCACAAACGTCTTATTAACAGTTAACATTTTTAACTGTATTCATAATGTATGTTTCCAGTAATATTACTGAAAACAAAAGACAAAAGCTTGGAGTCCTGTAAAACAGGAAAATCTAAGGGTTATTAAAATATCACACCACTAAATGATAAAAAAAAAAAATTCTCTCATGTATTTAAAAAAATATGTTTCAAGTGATATTACTTTATCATTTTGGAGTAATGGGATACCAAACTTAGAAAATAATCTACATTCAATTGTTCATAAAATAGATTTTATCACACATTTGCAGTCTTTTGAAAACCTTTTTTTTTTGTAAAGTTGTGTAGCTGATAGTGTAGCTACACTTTGCTCATTCTAGTTGTCCTGTGAACAGATTCTCCTGATCCACCTGAGCTGTGGATCTCTGCAGCTCCTCCAGAGTGATCATGGGTCATAAGGTTTTTGAAACCTAACCCTGCTTTAAATTTCTTCTCCACAACTTTATCTCTGATCTGTCTGGTGAGTTCCTTCCTGGTCTTCATGATGCTGTTTGTTCACTAGTGTTCACTAAAACCACTGAGGCCTTCACAGAACAGCTGTATTTATACTTAGACTAAATTATTACACACAGCTGGATTAACTATATTAATTGATTAAGTTAATATAAGTCAATTCTGAAGGCAATTTATTGATTGTACTGATTGATTTTATTTAGAAGTTTCAGAATAAAGGGAGACTTTATAGGGAGAATACTTTTCAGGTTTTTATTTGATTAAAAATAAAAAAAAATGTTTAATTTTTTGTTCCACTTCACAATTAAGCGATACTTTGTGCTGGTCTATCACTTAAAATCTCAATTAAATACACTGTAAATTAAAAAATTAAAGTGTAATCAATGCTTCTATTTATCTGCTATAATAAATGTACACCTAGGTGATGTACTATCTAGGAATCTTACCTGCTTCATCTTAGCTAGCTCTCTACGCGTGTGCTCATCATTACGTAGATCCTTCTTGTTGCCCACGAGGATGATGGGTACATTCGGGCAGAAATGTTTTACTTCAGGCGTCCACTTCTCTGGAATGTTTTCTACAAAGACAGAGGACAAAGGTCATAGGTCAGATGCTAACTAGCTTTAGCAATCCTCAAGAGTAAAGTGAGATTATAATCTAGTGTTGTAGTGTAGTATATGTTCACACAGCAGGTGCGTGATACAGGTGTGTTGTATGTGTTGCTCTTCATTTCCATATCCGATTTGCAGATATACGACTCTATCTAAACAGCCAGATCGGAATTTATGCATCTTTTATCTCAAACCGACCAAAAAAGAGGATGTGAGTGCGAGTAGAAGTAAAAATGGACAACAGCTGTGAGTAAGGGCTTCAGTCGCAGAAAAAAAAAGCTCTTGTAAATATTAAGATTGGTAAGGCGTGTCTTCCAATAATGTTAGCAGGCTTGCATCACAGCCATGCAGTGTTTCTAATAAATTGGCCGAATGCAGCTACAGCTCACAGCTAAAGTGCCAAATTAAATAAAACAATAAAAACCTGACTGTGGCCGAATAACGTGTCCTTTTCAGTGAGCTGGAGCGAATTGTCAGTGATAATCTCAGCTTTAGACTAAACTCATTCATAGCTCATTCAAAGCGAAACTTAACGTGAAGCATGAACTGTTCAGAAAATTTTATGACCATACGATTTTTAAAACATCAGTGCAGACATGGACAATAAAACCAAAAATCAACTAAAACTATAATTAAAATTATATAATTATAATATATGTCTAAAATGAATCTAATAAGAACGTCTACACACAATCTTTAATAATAAAATGTGTGTTAGATCCTGAGAGCTCCATTGCGTAACGGCCAAATTACTGAATTTTTCATTGTTAAAATAGATTTTCTCCATCAATAAACTGAAAAACCAAATTCCCATGACTTTTCCAAAACCTTCAGGGTATTTTTATGACCGTATGAACACTGCATTAAAAAGATTGTGTACAGCCTAAAATTATTATATCAGATTTGGTCAGAAAATCAGATTTGGGCCTCTAATAATAAGCAAATTACGTCTTAAGATGAATTACTATGCATGATTAGATGAAGTACATTAACGTCCTTGACCCAAATGGTCAACCAGCTAAAATAGGAATAGGTTTACTAAAATTCTAACCAGATAGAATATAAACTTAAATATATAAAATAATAACGCGCACTATGCTTAGTGCTTGTATGGCGGCCACGTTTGAGGTACAGCCCACACTAATTTTACGGCAAACACTAATTATAAGCCATAAATCACGCCTAGCATTAATATACAACATGGGTGATCTGGTCACAAATAAATACCAAAACATATGGCGTTCACACTTGACACTTAACTTTAATTGTGTCTCCTGAAAGTTATGTTTGTTTGTTATGGGAATTCTTACATCATTTTCGCTGGAGGCGGAGTTGAAGGCAGGGCTGGGGGCGGGGCTTGTTACAGTAAGAATCTTCCTCTATTCAATTCAAGATGAGCACCTATTTCGGCTTGGGTTCTCCAGCAACGAGTATCACCTGTATCCATTAGCTTGTTACTGTAGTACGCCCAGCTAACCCCACCGGACGGTGGACGGTGTGGTATTGTGGTTAATATGCATGTTCTGGAAGGTACTGGGATCTGAGCTCCTCTGAATGTGATCAGATTGTTAGAGCGATAGAATTAAAAATGTGATGCACTTTCTCGTGATCACACCTGTACTTTTTTTGTGGAAACTTATGATTGGCTCGGATCGATCAGGACGCATGTTGTTAATGCAAAGTATAAACAAGGACATCATTAGTAAACAGATCAGATCTTGCTGTGAGATTCACAGGTAAACTCACCTAAACTGTCCGGACTGTCAATAGAGAAGCACATGAGGATGACGTCAGTGTCTGGGTAGGACAGAGGCCTCAGCCTATCATAGTCTTCCTGTCCTGCAGTATCCCAAAGAGCCAGCTCCACCTATAACACACAAAAAAGAGTAACTGTAAACATTAAGAGTGTAAGAAAGCATCTAGATGGAAAAATTTCATGTTCTGTTTCTGAATTTTTATGCAGTTGCATTGTTTAAACATATCAGAGGTGTGCAATTCCGCAGGTGGAGAACCAGTGGGCGTAAGCAAAGGGCAGAGGATGTGCCAGTCATTATTTGAGTAAAACCAATCACATCAGTGCTACTTTTTTCACTATTTGGGGAGTGGCTTAAGGCTTTGACTAGGGGTGGGCACTATTATATCGTATACAATATATCGTGACAGAAATATCGTGATATTAAAAATCCATATCGTGATAATAGGGCTGTTCTGTCTTAAAAGTAGTCTATTATTTACTGTGAAGCTTTAGGTGTATTTATTGTATAATTGTTTTAGTTTGCAGTTTATATGCATGCTCTAAATATTCTGCAATATTATTTGCTGCATTATATTATTTTATGCTGTATTATTTATTTTGCCACATTATGTTTATTCTGTTATACTATTATACTATATTCCTGAAATTAATTAATTATTTTTCTGTTTTTCTATATCGCCAAGTATATCGTTATCACAAAAATACCCTGAAATATCGTGATATTATTTTAGAGCCATATCGCCCACCCCTAGCTTTGACTCTCGTGGGCCGGAAGAGACGACAGATCCTCCACTCAGCCCTCACACGCCAAAGGAAACAACAGATTTCAAATACTAATAATGCAGTGAAGTAAAAAGTAAGATGTTTGAAATAAAAATGCAGCCAAATTTAAGTTAAAAAGCCACCAAAGGACAAAAGATACAAAAACCTATTTAACAGAATAATTAAATATATTTGTTACTGTCTGCTTAAACAATGATCATTTCACTATTGATTACCTAAATGGGCAGGTCAATAACCAAGAAATAAAAGAGCAATGTAGTTTGTTTGAGCTCAGGACAGTACAGGGACCATTTATACAAGAGGCTTTTTCTATATACAGGGTTCGTACACTTTTAACTAATACATTTACATTATTCTTTCATTACTTTTCCATGCCTTCCATGCCGCAATTTTCTAAAACATTAGTGCAAACAAGGACAATACAACCAAAAATCAACTAAAAATATAATCAAAGTTGATTATACTAGGCCTAAAATGAATTACACATAATCTTTAATAATAAAATATGTCAGAATGTGTAAATTACTGATTTAACTCTGAGCTAATGTGTGTTAGCTCAAAGTAGATTTTCTCCGTTGATAAATGGAAACACAAGATTTGTAGACCAAATCCCCATGACTTTTTCAAAACTTTCTGGTTATTTTTTAAATTATTTTTAATCTTATCCAGGCCTGGAAATTGCTATTTTTAAATTCCAGGACTTTCCCAGGTTTTTCACGACCTTACGAGCCCTGATTGTCTATACACTTAAGAAATAAAAAAGAGAAAGTCTCAAAACTCATTTGTTCCAAATATTGAGAAAAAAAACAGTTCTGAATCCAGAATCAGAAATTGAGCTAAATCATGAGCAGAGTGCATCGTTACAGCCCTAGTAACCATTAAAATATTCAGAAATTGCCTATATAAAATATAAAAACAAATAATAAACAACCAAATGAAGTGTACCATGCTCATTTGGCAGCCTACACCTGTCCACCTCGTGCCGATCTAAACTGATATGCTTCTATTTTAAACCACCAGCCCACAGGAGGAGCAATAAGGCCGCTGTTCTGAACAGGGACACTAAACCAGGGCAGTATAACTCAAAATATTCTCAAATCAGAGAGCTCCAGCCGACAGGAGCGGCACCGTGAGCTAATTTAACTGGGTTTGTGGGTCGGAACACATTTCCACAGTTAAGACTGCTCTAAAAATGTGAATATAATCCTGTTGTTTCATTATCCAGCACTTCCTTTACCCGGTTCTGTACTCTGGATGAACTATTACACCAGCTTTAAGAATTTTTATGATCCTTTGATTGGACTCATTTACTGTAATGAAAGGCAACAGATGAAGTTTCATAACTTCTACCGATGGCTTACTGAAAATGTAAGGTGTGTCTAAGCATAGCTGGGAAAATACATTTTTGAGCTGCATCAACTAAACATTTTAATTTAATGTGACAATAATTACGTTATCAACCAAAAATACCATCAGTCAAAAGTCTGGACACTGCTACTTTATTTTATGTATTTTCCACATTGTAGAATAATATTAAAGACATAAAAACGATTAAGGGACAAATAGTTACGGGGAATTCAGTAGTAAAGAGTAAAAAGTGTTATTTCTCCACATTAATCCCCTGATCTAAACCTGATGAACTGAGATGGTGATTTGAGGTGAATTAATTGTTTAGCACCTCCAGAAACTCCTTTCTTCAAGACGCTGAGAAAACTATTCCAGGTGATTCTCCCTCAAAGAGACACTGAGATTAAAATACCAAGTTTCCGCTTAAAAATGATGAGTTTCTTTAATTTTACCAAATTAAAAACCTCTGGAATATAATTTTTGCACCAGGAGTAAAGCAGCATAAAGTTATCCAAAAGCAGTGTGTAAGACTGGTGGAGGAGGAGAACATGATGCCAAGATGCATGAAAAAAACTGTGATTAAAAACCAACCAGGATTATTCCACCAAATATTGATTATCTCTGAACTCTTAAAACTTTATGAATATGAAATTTTTTCTTTGCATTATTTGAGGTCTGAAAGCTCTGCATCTTTTTTGTTATTTCAGCCATTTCTCATTTTCTGTAAATAAATGCTCTAAATGAGAATATTTTTATTAAGAATTTTGGATAAATGTCTGTAGTTTATAGAAAAAAACAATTATTTTTTTTACTTTATATAAATATTAAGAGCAACTTGCTTAGCCCTAGGTGTAAGCAGACAACACATCTGTGTGTGTCGGCACTCAGAAAAGTGTGAACATTGGAAGTGAAGTTGGTGCACTTGAAACGTTTTCACACTACCAGTATGCATGCTTCAGTTGAGTACATTCCGTGGTGTCAAGGTTTGTGTGTGTGTGTATATATAAGGGTGTGTGTGTGCGCAGAGGTGTCTGCTTCTCTATGTTACTTAACTAGATACGCAGGTTATCTTTACTTTACTGCAGTAATTATTTTTACATTTTACTTTTTTCTCACAATTATCTGAACTTTCTCCTCCTTACATTTTAATATAAACAGTCTAGTTACTCCTGTTTCATTTCAGCAGGTTTTCATTCCGGCTTCTCATCGTTCAATAAAACCCCTATCCAGATAAATCTCTCCATCCAGATAGAGTGAATCTGATTGTGATTGGATGTAGAGAAGTACAAACATATACCATTCCGACTCCCTATTGGTTTATACTGTGATCCATCACACCTGCACATGTCTTCAGACAAACTCCAGTCCAACTAAGCTTCTTTAATATATATTTATATTCTTCTGTATGTAAAATATATTCATTTTTAATAAAAGCATATATGCAGTTGAAACACTAGTGAACAGCCAAGTGCCAAATTATATTATCAACTTTAACATTTTAATATTTTAACATTATTATAGTCATTATAGCTTTTAGAAAAATATGTTTTCTGTGGGCGTGGCCTAAGCTTTCGTTCTTAGTGGCTTTATATATTTTTTCTTCTTACATTACTTTTACTTTTATACTTTAAAAATAGTTTTGAAACCACTACTTTTTTTTACACTTTTACTTAGAGTAAAAAGCTTGAGTTGATACTTTTTCAGCTTCTACAGAAGTATTTGATTAAAATCTAGTATCTAAAATATACTTCTACCTACAGAGTAAAGAACAGAGATACTTTTCACACCTGTGTTTGTGTGTGTAAAGATGAACCTGTACAAGATTTACCTGTTTGCTGTCCACCTCGATGTCGGCGACATAGTTCTCGAAGACAGTGGGAACGTAGACCTCAGGGAACTGGTCTTTACTGAAGACGATAAGCAAACAGGTTTTACCACAAGCTCCGTCTCCCACGATCACCAGCTTCTTACGGATGGCTGCCATGTCTGCAACACACACACACACACACACACTATGTTAGAGACACACTCTGCAGCATCACCTCATTGAGGTTAGTTGCTATGGCCACAAAAACACATTTGTCAGAGCACTTATTATAGACGGACCTACTGATAGCTCATGGTGTTGAGTTATTTTGAGAGCACATCATATGTACACTGTTATACTGTAGTTATACACTGACTACTTTACATTTTAAAGCATTAAAGTGTTGTATAATCAGTGTTGTCCCATTAAATTATATGATATAAAATATTTACAAAAACATCCGATCACTTATATCAAGTCAAGTCAATTTATTTATAAAGCACATTTAAAGACATTAAGTGTCGACTAAAGTGCTGTACAATAAAACAAAACAAGATTTAAAAGAAAGCAAATCAGTGGTAAAACTATAAAATATTAGTATTAGTATAACTCCTAGTCTATATATATATAAAAAATATATATAATAATAATAATCTCTAAATCTTTAAAATTAATCTTTAAATTTAATTTTAATTAGTCTTTAAATTATTCTTAAATGTTTCTAGTTATGTATTTTAAACATATCACAAAAAATAAGGAATAAAAAAATAAGGAAAATGTGTGTTTGGTAGATTATTTTGTTGTTTTAACAATTCTCCTTGTTAATACATTTCACCGATAGAAAGCTTGTTAATTTCTCTTTAAAATAGAGAAAGATTTGTAAGGAACACGTATTTGTGGCAGGAGCAGCAAAGCTGAACATGTGCTTAAGGTTGCGCTCATGAAAAAATAAGCCAAATCTTCTCTGCCAATGCCAAACAGTGTATTCTAGCTTAGGGCTGCACAATATATCTTTTAAATATCATCGCGATGTGCGCATGCACAATAGTCACGTCGCAGGATGTGTGCAGTCACTTAATACGTCAATTAAAATAATAATAAAAAAATCATGTTGCAACATTTTGATTCATGACACAAGAAGTAGATACACAGCGCTGTCTCTGTGTCTGTGTGAGTGACAGGCTGCTGCTGCCTGAGAAGCGCGACGGGGACGGGGTAGGAGTAAATACGAGGTAACAGCATGGCCTCCATCCACATGGTTGAGCACATGCTTGTAAACGTGAGCACGTGTGTAAAGCTGTGCTCCTCTCTCCAGCACAGTTTAGCAGTGCAGATATTTCCAGTTACAGCTGAATTCACACTTTTAATCCCAGAAAAACAAACACTCTTATTTACCTTTTAAAAGGTAATGTACTCCATTGCTAATATTGCGATATATATCATCGAAAAAAAGCCTAGCTCTGCTACTGTGGTCAGAAGGTATCTGCTCCAGGAATCGGCATCATGCCATTGGTTTAGCTGATCTGAATGGGGCAACTTCAAGTTGGTGTTCCTCAAAACCATAAAAGTGGCTGCATTACTTGGAGTGAGCCCTGGTACCATTATCTCCAAATAATGAGGTATCTCCAAGACAAAGCACGAAGTGGGCGTCTCAAAAAGACAAAAACCCAAGAAGATCAAAGTTAAATACAAATACTGCATAATTTCTTCATTGTTGATTGGTATTGCTAACAATGCTAACCTGGGCAATGCTAACAGCATTTAATGCAAGTCAAAGAGTGGGATAGGTCTGAACGATTTTCCCACGGAATATTGCGATTGAGATTTAAATTGTGATTACTTTTATCCATTAAACCCTAAACCAGTATGTGTTTAACATATCTATCAAATATAATTATAAACTGTGTGACAAAGTGTGTGTGTATATACACATATGCATTAATGAATTAATCTTAATTTTCGTATTCTTCTAACATTTATCCAGGGTTCATACACAATTTAAAGATTTTTTTTTTACTTTTTGATCTTTTTTATGACTTTTTCATAACTTTTGCGGGCCTTTAGTGCACATTTTCATGACTATTCATGATTTTTAAAACATCAATACAGACATGGACAATAAAACCAAAAATCAACTAAAACTATAACTTAAATTGATCATAGTAACTCTAAAATCAATCAGATAAAATGTTGACATACAATTTTTTATATTAAAATGCGAGTCAGATCCTGAGAGCTCCATTGTGTCGGGATAAATTACTAAATTAACTCTGAGCTGATGTATTTGTAGCTCAAAATTAATTTTCTCTATCAATAAACTATCCAAAATTTTCTGGGCATTTTTATTTTTCCAAAACTTATCCAGGCCTGGAAATTGCTATTTTCAATTTCTATGACTTTTCCAGGTTTTTCATGACCGTATAACCCTGTTTATCAAAGTGTCCCAGATTTTTTATTTATTATTGGACAGAACTACATGATGAGACGGCTCCGCTGAGCATGGGAGCGACTATGAGCCCAAAGACTACAATCCCCAGCACTCTATGGACTACAAATGCGGTGACATCACGACACGCACCATAACACTGTGACCAGTCTCCGGAAGAGCATATCTTTATATCTCAGCTCCTGCGATTAAAATATCGCATCCATTCAAATCGCGTTTTCAATTTAAAAAGTATTAATTGTTCAGCCCTAGAGTGGGATATGATTTGGTTAGATTAAGCTATTTTATATTAATTCCGGACGATAAAGTATATTTCTTAAAAAATAAAACCTGTCAAATAAGTTTGCGCCCACAAACTTTGCTATACATTTCTTTAGTGAGCATTAGTAAAAAATTGTGTTAAGTGTGCACAGAATTACTTAGAAATCATATCACCATTGTTAAATCATTCTATGTTGAGATTTAACACGGTCAGACATGCAGCAAAATTTTATTTTACAGGTTTCACAACAGCATAAACTACATAGCTTACATATCAATAAAACAGTATGAGATTTTATTGTAATGTAAAATATTTATCACCCCAGCAATACCATTTTCAGTGCATCCCTGATAACATAAGTATATTGAATTATTGTAGAGCCCTAGTTAAACAAAGCCTTGCTTAGTCCTCACTTATGCCTTTTTAAAAAGTCTAATTTTAACACGAAAACTAAGAGGTCTGGTTAGATATATAATCATAAATAACTTGGGTTGATAGCAAATCGAAACTTCAACACCAATATTGACTTACACTGGTACTGCAGAACTGTTATGTTTGAGTACATACAGAGACGAGAGAAAAACAAACAAATACAGAATCTAAAATACAGAAACACGGTCTGGGTATACAAAACTAGAACTTATACGCTATGTTATATATTTCTGTGCGTCACTATGGATTACCAGAACATGTGATGCTTTCCTGATTATAAACAAAATACAAAAGTTCCTGGCTTAATTCATGTTTGGATTAAATACAAGTAGCCCAAACCACAGCTATTTATGTCATTAATATAATAAAGATAAAATTGAATAATTAAACGTAATTACAGCCCTTAGAATATTGGGTATTCAGAATATTATAATTAATGAACTTTGACTTATCAAGAGATTAATATGGTATATAACGCTTAAATAGCTTTAATTATAAAGCAAATAAAGCTTACTCAACAATAAGTCGGTCACGACAATTACATCATCGACTAATCATACAATAAATGGACATGACCTCAGTAATAAGTGATGATGGTGATATGATCAATTGTGTTTATTTGTATGCTTGTTCGCATAAATAACAGTGAACTGTATTTTAATCAGTCATGCCAAATTACACATCAGTGTTTCAATAACTATGACGCCATACACACAGTGTGCAGTGACTGCAGTAGGTGAAGAATAAACTATATATTTCCCAAACTATGATTAATTACAATATTGTTTTCTTTATAAAAAGGGTAAAATTGCTTTGTTATGCTATGCTGTTATCGATAAAGAGTAATCAACCCCCTGATTTTAGCTGTTGACTCCACTCTCAGCTCAAATTAGAAAAAAATGCTTTAAAATAGTAGCAGTTTGGGAGGAGCACTGGGTGATGTATGGGTTTAGGGTCGGGACAGGTACGTTTAGGAAACATATCACTTGGATGGTATATTAAAGATGCTTGATAGTTGCTCTATTCTACTGCATGTCTATTAAATGCAGCTGAGCTGTAATGTAAAAGTAAATGATTCTCTATTAAATATATAACTCTACACACAACTCAAACCCAAACCCTAATTTTAACATTTTAAATCCAGGTTTAGGGTTAGGATTTACAGTTTTGGTCAATGTAAGATTTTTGGGTTGAATTATGGTTAGTTAGGCATTTAGGGTTACAGGGTTAGAGTTAGGTGTATGGTTAGGTAAACAGAATGATTTGCTTTCAGCTTAAGATTAAATTACATTTAATAGACATGAATGTTAGCTGACCATCCACATATAGTGCTGCTAATACCACATATACATGTATGATACCATATACGTATACCACATATAATATATACATTTTACCTTCCCACGCAACCTATTCTGCATTGTGTACTTTATAGTATTTTATAGTAGCACTGCATTATCTATAGTCAGTTATATTTTACCTTATATCTTACTATATTTTAATTTAGTGTACATTTCTATTTTATTATATTTATTCTACTCTGTTGTAAATATTTTTCTTTGTACCCTAGTGGGGAATTGCATCCAAGTTTTTCACTGCACACCTGTACTCTGATTTAACAAATATGATTTGATCTATTACATTTGATCTATTACACAAAAGAAAAATATCGAGTTCTTCTTAGTAATGTCACCCAGCAACTTTAGTTAAATGTGTATTACACCATACAACTAAGCAAGTAAGTAAACAAACAAAAACATATATACTACTGTACTGTTTGCTGTAGCTAATAACTGAGGGCAACACTATGCCATAGAGTGTTGATTCTATATTTTATTACAGCTTAAAATCTATATTGTACCGTATATGTCGCGGTATTACTTAAAGACGAAATCGAAATATCGAATGTTTGGGCAGATTGGCCAGCCCTAGCTTTAGCTGCTGTTGTATAGAGCTAACTGGAGCTAGCTAAGCGAGCTAATGCTAAAGCTAGCCTGACCGGGCTCGGTCTCTCCGCTAATGTTCTGATTTATTAAGTTAAAAAGTCGCTTTTCTCCGAGTATAAACTGAAAACACGAGCAGAATTCACCTCTCCACACCTCCAACACATTTCCCGCGGTGATTTACTCCGGATTAAACCCGAATTCAGCGGTTACTGAAGCGCTAAACGGACAATAAGCTCGATACCGGATTACCCGCTCCCACACACAGCTAACCCCGCTACCGCTCTCCTCAGCGCGGGGTCCACGGAAAACAGCCCCGCAGAGCCCTTTAAACAGCCCGGAACACACCGATACCGAACCCACCGGACTGTGGAAAACCTAAACACTAAATCACACCGAATCCCGAATCGAATTAACGCGAGTTAAGAGGTTAAAACCGGTTTTACCTGAAGCGCGGTTTCTCCTCACTGCTGTCCAGCGGTCTGAGCTCGAGCTGCTCTAACGCCCCATACAATGAGCGAGTCGGGGACGGGCACGCGCACAACGCGGGCGCGGGCACAGAGGAGGAGGGGGAGGGGGCGGCTGGAGCGGGCGCGGTTATGAGCCACGCCTGCGTGCGCGCGCACGCGGACAGTATAAATATATATATATATTTAAATGAAATCTTTATTATGTATTGTATATAGTCAATTGGTTAGTCACATTTTAAAATCAGTGTTTTTTATTTTTATTTTTAAATGTTCTGAAATGTAGATTAATACTAAAGTAATCTAAACTATAAAGAAAAAATTGAATTATTTAGTTAATTAGATAATTATTTAGAAAAAAAGGGTTAAAAAAAAACAGAATATGTTTAATATTTTTATGTAATTTAAAACACTTTTTTATTTACTTCATACTGTTTAAAATGTTTTATGAAATAAAAAGGTCAATATGAAAAATGAAATATTAAACACAGGCTTCCAATACAATGGATTTTTTTTTTACATATTTTAGTTAATTAATTTTTTTTGCTGTTAGTCTTCTTTTCTGTGCATTACAGACTGAAAACAGCATTCTTATATATTTTTTTTTCATCACTGCAGATAATTCAGCTATAAAAGGGTTATTTTGTAAAACTAATCAACTAGTGACTTTACTCCAACACTGAAACTCCCACTCACAAAGACAGATTTTAAAAATTATATTTAAAATATTTTAGCTGTTTTAATAAGCTGTTTCCTAAAGTTATACCCATAATGGGCATGACAGAAATAAAAAAAACAACAATTTAATATACAGATATAACCATCAGTATATAAACCACATAAAGATCAAAGGCAGGAGGAACTCCCTCACTGCAAAACACAGCAGTATTAATAGCCACGTTGCTTAGCTGTGCTCGTGGCTCCACCTGCTGGTCACAGCGCGACATTACACAAAAACACATTAAAACACAGTGGATCACCACCAGCAGATGACATGTCTCTCCATCAAACCATCACTGATCATCAGTAAATTTTACATTTCATTTAAAGTAAATGAAGGGATCAGAGTCTGGAGGAAGAGTGGAGAGACACACAGTCCAAACTGCTCGAGGTCTAGTGTGAAGTTTCCACCAATCAGTGATGGTTTGGAGAGACAAGACATCTGCTGGTGTTGATCCACTGTGTTTTATTATCAAAACTAAAGTCAGTGCAGTTTTGTTTTCCCACAAAATCTTACAGCACTTCATACCTTACAGCTTCCCTCTGCTGATAACAACTTTAATGGAGATGCAGATTTCATTTTCCAGCAGGATTTGGCACACTGCCCACACTGCCAAAAGAATCAATTGGTCTTATATTATAATATTCAAATTAATTGAGACACTGATTTTCGAGGTTTTCATTGGCTGTAAGCTTCATAATCATCAATAATCATCAATCACTAAACACTTAAAATAGATCACTCTGTAATTAATACATCTATATAATATGAGTTTCAACTGAATTACTGGAATAATGTAACTTTTCAATGATATTCTATTTGTTTAGTATGCACTAGTATAAAGCTCTGGAAAAAAAGTGATCACTTCAGTTTCTGAATCAGTTTCTCTGATTTTGCTATTTATAGGTTTATATTTGAGTAAAATGAACATTGTTGTTTTATTCTATAAACTACAGACAACATTTCTCCCAAATTCCAAATAAAAATATTCTCATTTAGAGCATTTATTTACAGAAAATGAGAAATTGGCTGTAGTAATTTTCTTTTTTTCACTAAACAATAACTATCCGAAATGCAAAAATAATCTCTGTACAGTTCTTTTATTGGAGAAAAATCCAGAGAGCGATGGGCGCCTCAGCCAATCAGCAGAGAGAGATGTGTTGAGACTCACAGCTAGAAAGGGAAAGATTAACCAGCAGTTAATAAAACCCAGAAACAAACAAAACTATTAGTGAAAAATTATATTTTATTAACCCTATTTTAATCTCAGTCCAGTTCAGTCCAAAGTCTTCGTTTTAATCCTGTTGTTCACAGCGCCATCTGCTGTCCTTAAGACTCCATTACTATTACTTAGTATAGTCCAGCCTAACTATTTTACAGTGGCGAATGAAAATATCCCATAATATTTCAAACTGTATAAAAGTATTACCCAAACAAACTGTATTACCCTATTACTTTTATTTAAAAAAGCAAGAAAAAAAAATATTTAGGCCATTTAATTTACACAATGACAAAAAATGTTATATGTAATTATATCATGATATCAGTGGCAAAGATGACCCTATTATAGAGATCTTATGAGAAGCCATCAACTGTGCACCGTGCAGCTTGATTTAGGGCGTCAGTGTGTCTTTTCTATCGTAACGACGGGAAAAGTACACCTTGCGTGGCTCATAATGCACAAAAGTCATTTAGTAACTCCCTTAATCATTCATGGGTGTGTTTTGGCGCCACTTGCCCTTACCTTTAAGAGCTCTGGCTTTGGCGGATTGCTATTTTAACGGTGCAGCTACCTGAACGTGTCCAACAAACTCTTCTCAGCTGAGGAAACTGAGCTGCTGGTTGACGCTGTGAAGGAGCTCCAGCAGCTCATTTACGGGAGCAGCAATGTTATTTTATTTACTATTCTGTTTATTGTTGATGTAAAAGTTGGGTTTGTGCTGCTGTGAGTTCATGTGCGTGTAATAAGTGGGGGTGTACGCTCGGCTCGGCACAGCACCTGTGTTACCGAGATAGCGATGAACGTCTGACTGTTGGTGTCTGTCTAGGTTGTATTCAGTCAGTGGAGCTCCTGTGTTTTCTGTTACCAAGATAAACAAGCAAAACTCAAGAAATGTACCTGAACACACCTCATTTCCAGAACACCACGCCCATCAGTGTAGATATATTCAGAAGATCTGCTGCTGTTTAAACCAAGCAGGAGGAAATAGGAGTGAAAATAGACTGTTGGTAGGGTGTAAGATAGCAATGAACATTGCAAGAAAAAAATGTTCTTAAAATGGTGAGACAGGTCTAAAAGCAGTGAAATGTTGCTGTATTTTAGAATGAAACCTAGAGGAGCATCATTCTCCAAATAAAATATAAAATATGTGCTGACATGGACCAGAAATTGGATGCACTGAATGAATTGGCCGTAAAAGAAACTAGCAGTCTGAAGGCACAAAACACCAGAACCTTACCTACCATTCCTCTTCACAAACACTAATCTTAAAAAAAATAGTAGCACTCAAAAGTAATACAACTTCAGGAATGTAAGGTGCACCTTATGTATGAATTTTATCAGTCAGGTATTAAGGAGAAGTAAAGCCTTTTGCTGAAGTACAGAGTTATAAGGGTGAGTTTTCAGGGACGTTTCTCCAGCACTAAGGCTGGGTGCAGCAGTATTAGAGTTAGCCGCTAAACGCAGAGCTAGCTCTTTCACCATTCAGAGCTGAGTATATTGGAGTATAGTCTGCATGTTTACCATGTTAAACAAGTTACGTTTTGGGATTAACTGCTAATGGTAGACAGCACTCTAGGTTACCGGAACAATCAGGGTTCCACAGTCTATTGCTGCACAGTTAAGAGGCTGCGCCCAGCCTTAGTGCTGGAAAAACTTCACTAAAAAAAACTCACCCTTAGACAAAATACTGGAAATCTAAGCTTACTGTAAATAAACAGAAGCGCTTTAATCACCCAAATAAAAGTTTTTTAGAAGACAAATCTGTGTAGATTAACATCCAGCATTCGATTTTTTCTTTTTTAAGAATTATAGTTTTGTTTACTTAGGCGCTTCCCCCAGCTTTCTTACTTCGATTTAGGCATCCTTAATAGTGTTGCTTAATGCGCCTTATAATCCAGTGCACCTCATGTATTGAAATAGACCAGAAAATAGACATTCATAGATGTAACAATTTAAAAACAGTAGTTCTGACACGATTCCTAGGAAAAAATGCTAATAATATACAGAAGCCAAAAAAAACGAAATAAATAAAACTAAAAAATACGAAAAAAAAAAAAATCTTAAAATTTAGAATTGAGCGGGGAATAATTTTTAAAATAATTTTTACTGGATGTTCTCATACTGGAGTGAGTCACTGCCAGATCGCATCATGCAACAGCAGCAAATACTCAGCAATCTATTTGCTAAAGTCTTTTAAAAAACATTTTTTTTTTTTTTTTTTTTTTAAGAATTACAGGTTTGTTTATTTATTCGCTTTTCCCCAGATTCACAATTAGAAGATTGTGACAGATTATAATCCAAAAAAATACAGTAAATGGTTTAGTAAAAAAACACATCAACTGCACTTTTACTGTTGGGACTTTAAAACACTTTACTGCACAAACTGGACTAACTAGAAACCCAAGGAAAGAAGCCATGCTGTAAACTCAATGAAGGCGGTCTGAGATGTTTGTTCTGGGAAAAAGGGGCGGGTCTACCAATTAAGTAGATGAGTCTGGCCCCGCCTCTTGCTTCTAAAGCATAGAATTTGGTTATTTTCGGTAATTTAACAACATGGCTTCAACAATTTTGAAGATGTCTTGGGCCAGTTGTTTTGATCCACACCCGAGTGCGGTTACTGTTTTCAAACCTGCTTAAGTGAACCGTAAAAAACAACCATTTTAGTCCATTTTAACCAGTAGTGCAAATAGTGCAGGTGTGAAAATGCCATCTATGACTGAACGGAAGAATGGATGCCCTGGTTCTGTCCCTAATCTGTGATGAGAATGTGATCCGGTCTTGATCTGACCCAGCTATCAAATATACTTCTTTTATTTAAGTTAAACTACTGATGATATTAGCCTGATAAAGCTAATTACCAGAGCTATGAATAAATGCTGTCTCTGCTGCTCCATGCTGTTTACACACTGAGCGCAGTATGTGCAGCGTTCACTGCTCGCAGCCACATAAACACTGTGTTTCAAAGCGAATCAGCCAATTTTCACCATTCGGTGTTAAATCAGCTTCACACTACACAGATATACAGATATACACACTGGAAGACAGAATCTTCTCACTATATTTACTTTTTTTACTCCCAAGTCAGACAACTCCTGACCAATCAGAGGAGACGATGTGCTCGCCTGGTTTATTGGTATGATTGGTTTCGGAGAGTTTATCTTTGTGCGTCATTTGTTTAACCATGTGTTTTAGACCTTATTGTTGTGCACCATTGTGTATCTTATGGGTTAAAGCAAAATTAATGAAATCTTTTCTCTGTGCTGTTGCTGTAAGAAAAAAAAGAGAGAAGGACAAAAAAAAAAGGAAAAATAAAATTAAAATTAAAAGGTTGTGTGTAGACGCCCCTTACTCCACACCGCCTGGAGAACCTGCAGCCCGTGGAACGTATAGCAAAAGTAAGAGTATGTGTAAGTAATTAGGTAATTAAATAAGTAATTAAGTAAGTAATTAAGCCCCAGCAGCAGTTTAAGCATTTATTTAGAAGGAAAACCTCCCAGAAACCTTAGGCACACACATACACACATGTACATGTATTCATACACACACCCATTCATCCATCAATCCATCCATCCATATATCCATCCATACATCCATACATACATACATACATATATACACACATACTTTCTCACTCTCTCTCTCTTTCACACACCCACGACAGGTAGAGTTAAAGATTCCTGTTTGCACACAGCCAAAAAAAAAAAAAAAGAGGAAAAATTATAAAGAATAAAATAGAGAAAAGAAAAAGAAAACTGAGTGCCACATCTATATATATATATTTATACGATTTTCAGGAAAAGTCCAGAGTTAATTTTGTACAAATTCAGAGACGATAGTTGTGTTATCTGGGTGTATCAGAGTGTTTGTAGTTTTGGTCGTGTCTTTTGTCTTTTTCAGGGCTTTTTGAATTGTTGTATTTGTTTAGACAGATGGAGATCTATGGAGATCTATGGCGAATCGTCTGGTTTCCGGGGGCTCTCGTGTTTCCAGGGGGTTCTCGTGGTTGTTGATGTGGTTCGTTGGCGTGGGTACCCGCTCCTCTTCAGCAGGTACAGTGATTGTATCGTAGTTTAATTTCTGAGGGTCAGTTAAGAGGTTTCCGCTCTCGTTGGTGTTGTTGGTGTGTACGAGTGTGTGTGTGTGTGTTTGTTATGAGCGAGCCGGGGCGTCCTCGAAGCTTATGATGCTGGACTCCTGCCCCGCGGGGTTCTGGGTAGTGCTGGGTGCTGGTGGCGAGGGGTCGCGGGTCGGTAGGAGGGGAGCGTCTGTCCGGACCTCGTCTTCATCATCGTCTTCCTCGTCCTCCATGCTGGGCCACGCAGACTGATCCTCCACTCGCTTCAGACGCTCGTTCAGGGCTTTCAGCGCCAGTTGCCTGCAGACCAATCAGAGACAGAACAGAAGTCATTAAGGAAATCAAAGTAAATGAATAAAAAAATAAACTTATTCTAGGCTACAAGGTAACTCTTGCTCTTTGGTCCTGATGAGTGCCACTTTCATCATTAAGTTGTTATATATTTGTGACTACACTTGAAGATACTTTCCAAGTTTTCTTGAAAGTATCCTATGGAGTGAATTTTGTGCCGAAATTTTTACGCAAAAAATAAAATAAAATCTGCAATCAAAATGTTAAAAATCAAAAGGAAAAATTGTATGTTGCAAATTTAAAAGAGAAAAAATACGTAGCAAATATATATATTTAAATATACGTGGTTACTATATTATCCTTTGCAGTCATTTGAAAATTATTTCAGTTTCAGGGTTTCCCCCAGGATTTCCTTGAAGGTGCGGTGGCAGGACCCCCCGGTTGGGAACCGATAATTTATATCACGTTAATGATATCACGATATAACACAATTACACATGTTTCCAGTTATTTTCTTTATTTCCAACTGTCACTGAAAAATGCCCACTTAAAACAAAAAGTTGCAAAAAGTAGGTTTCTTTAAAATAAATCCTTATTGTTCTTTTTTCAGATACGGTAAACGTAAAAGTGTGCAACACAAAATGTTAAATTATACATAACAGAGGAGAAAGGGCACAACAGAATATATATGTATTATTTATTCGCTCTTATCTGTATTAGGTGTTTTAAATGTGAGAATGAGTAAATAAAATAAAAAATATTATTGAATTTAATTAAAAATTGTGCTTATTAAAACAGACAAATAATATCTTTAATCTTTAATTTAATTACAATAAAATGTTTACTGGACCGTGAAAACAAATGCATCACAGAGCTGTTCTAGGGTGCCTCTATTCTAGGGCCCTACATCCTTGCTTTATGACAGCTCCAGAAACAGAAACATAGCGTGATTTTCACTCCACCAGGTGAGTGAGCCTGAGTGGACACCTGCGTAAGTTGAAGCTGTTTAATCACTGTTTAATTCATCTCTCTCTCGCGCGCGCGCGCGCATTATGTTTCAGTCTCTCTCTCTCTCTCTCTCTCTCTCTCTCTCTCTCTCTCTCTCTCTCTCTCGCATTATGTTTCAGTCTCTCTCTCTCGCTATTTACAGGCGCGCTCTCGCTCTCTCTCTCTCTCTCTCTCGCGTTATGTTTCAGTCTCTCTCTCTCGCTGTGTCCTATACTCACACTCTCTCTCTCGCGCGCGCGTTATGTTGGCACTGCATGACTAACTACCGATTTCCACCCCCGAAGGGGCAACGCTGATCAAGCGCGGGAAAAACGCCGGGCTCCGAATTTTCACGAAGGGTGGCGGGGAAGAACGAAGGCGTGGCGGACCGCCGCACTGAAATGAACGTGGCGGAAACCCTGAGTTTGGATTTTGTCAGTCATTGCTTTTATTTGTGTGTTTTTGTGAATTTTCACAAAACTGTTAAAGACTTTTGCTTCTGGAATCTCTCCTTTGCTTTTGCTTTAGTTTTTTGCTTCTGATTTTTGGCACAGTTTTCACGGGTGGGCGGAGCTCAGAAGAAGGCGTTCCCCTTGAATCTCCATTGGTCAGCATAAATATTTAGCACACCTCACCAACGTGAGCTTTTTAATGGAGTGAAACACTTGCTTAGAGAATAAATATAACATTAAACATGACGTTTGTATGAAATGTAACTGTAAAAGTATCTGCTGCTGCTGTTTGCTGAAAGCTGTTCACTCCTGTGTTTGGAAGCACGCTTGAAGCTGGCGGGGAGTTTGGGGGCATGGTCAGTCTCAGATGAGGGTTTAGGGTACCTCTCAGTCCAAAACGAGCTGACCAATGGAGATTCAAGGGGAACACCTTCTTCTAAGCCCCGCCCACCCATGAAAACTGCGCCAAAACTCAGAAGCAAAAAAGTGAAGAAAAAGCAAACGAAAGATTCCAGAAGCAAAAGTCTTTAGCAGAAAAATAACAAAAAAAAAAACCCACAGAAAATACACAAAAACACAAAAATAAAAGCAAAGATTGACGAAATCCAAATATTTTTCAAATAACGGCAAAGGATAATAAAGTAACTAGGTATATTTAAAAAAATATTTCTTTTTATCTTTTGAATTTGCAACATACAATTACAGTCAGTTCATTTAGGTTTGTTTAACACTGTTTTTAAGTTACTACATGATTCCTTATGTGTTCCTTCATAATCTGATAGATCACTTCACTATTCATTTACTATGTAGGAAAAAAGAAAAGAAGAAACAAATACAAACACTGAATGAGAATGTGTGTCAAAACGTTTGACTGGTACTGTATATTTTGGCCATTATATTTAGCCCTACTTTGACATACAAAATAAAATGCATTATAAAAGGGTCTTTGTAATTCTTGTACTTATTTCTGGTTTGCTCCTTAATTTACTACTTAATACATAGATACTATACAGGATACAGTCCTCTCATTTTGCCTGACGAGTTAATGAGACTGTTTCAGTTACTGGTCAATATATGACATTTATATATGTAAATGATATGAACAGAGATCATTATGTAAATTTGGATTGACTGTCCTGTATTTTGCTTCTCAAAAATACAGACCAGTATGAAACACTCCTTTCCCTATCAATGTAACAGAGTTAGCTAATTTAGAACAAGGGCAAATGTTAGTCATGTGTAGTTTTAGGCATGACTGGTAAATTGTTGCTTTCTCCCTACTGAAACAGAATCTGTCCAACCTGCTGCTAATTTTGCATTTTGTCAGCATTTTAAATAGGTGTGTGCTGTATCCTATTGTACATGATAATAATGCTAAAAAAAAAAAAATGAAACCACCAGTGTGCGTTTTTTTTGTTTTAATGACTCAAAGTGCAGCAAATGTTCCATGCAACAGCACAGCCAAACAGCTGCAGAGGAACAGTATGCTAACTAGCATTAGCCAGGTTAGTATAACACAGAGTCTGTTAGCTAACAGCTGGGAGACACTTTGCCGTTTTTTTCCGGACACGAGTGCGCTTTCCCCGTGGGCCTGGTACGTATAGTCTGTTTGCAGTATGTTTTATTTATTAACTGGAGAACCATGGGAATTGTAGCTGAACTGAAACATCATTTTAATACTATAATGCTAGTTGCTTTTAAAATGTTTTGATATTTTGATAATTTTAGGTCTGTTTATTGTGTTTACAGAAATATTTGAAAAGCAGTGCTAAAGTTGTTTAAATATCTCTTTATTTCTGCAAAAAAAAAAATATATATATATATATATATAAAAATGTGATAAATACTGCCCAGCATTACTGTAAAATGTCTTAAATGATGTGCTGATACTATTTCACATTCATATCCCACCCCTAGACCCTAATGAAAAGCAGTCACGAGGCTGCTGACATGGTGGTAGTGGTGAGTAGGTGAGAAAACTAAACATATTAAGAAAAATATATTTATTTTTGCTAACTTTCTTTCGTGTTGTGCTGTTGTGTTTTTGTTCAGCCGTAGCTCTTACCGTCTCCTCTCTGCGTCCTGTGGGTCTGTGCCAGGCAGGCTGATGGTGATGGAGGAAGGCGCGCCGACATCGTATCTCTTCACCATCTTCCGACACACCTTAATCTTCACCAGGACCGTGTGCACCAGGCCGGCGATGAAGCCCACGGCCGGCTGCAGCACCTCGGGGAAGAAGGAGGCGAAGGCGAAGTGGTCCGACATGTCGCCGCGCCCGCGGCTGTGTCTCTGGTAGAAGCGCAGGTACACCCACCCCGCCAGCGCCCCGTACCCGCAGCCCGCCAGCGGCGCCGAGCTGTCCAGGAGCCCGGCTAACCTCAGCACGGCTAACGCCAGCAGGGCGAGCGCCGGCGCCGCCTTGAGGCGAATCTGCGGCACTCTGAGTACCGTCGTATCGCCCGAAGTCTGCTTCAGAGCCACCAGAACGCCGCCCAGAAAAGCCGGCGCGCCGAACACGTGCACGGCGAACAGGTACCTCAGGTCGAAGGTGATGGCGTAAGTGAGCACGTACGAAAGTCCGGAGAGCAGCCCGGCGGAAACGTTCACGACCGCGAAGAAGATCAGCAGCTCCAGAGCGCCCCACAAAGGCTCCAGCAGCCGGCCGGCAATGATCACCGTGGCAACATTAGCGGCGACGCCCCACACGTGCTGCTCAACCACCGGGTGCGTCACCAGAGTCCAGACCCAGAAGTTCGGCGGGAAGAGGTAGCCAGGCGTGACACCGAGCGCCACGTGCGTGTCCACCACCCACGAAATGAGGTACATCAGCAGAACAGTGGCGCAGATGGCCTTCACCACCACGCTGGTGCTGGCCAGAGCAGACAGGAAGTGCTGCTGCGCCACAGGGAGGTAACGGTTCATGTTGCCGACGGTCGTGACCCTTCCCTCGTCGCGCTCTGGAACTCAGGAGCTGAAGGAACGACGGTCGGTCCTCAGCGATTGGCGGCTCAGACGCGGTCCGTATCCACAGCGCCGGGCGAGACCAAGGCCACTTCAATCCCTGACATCCAAAAGCAGCATGGCAGCTTCATCCAAACCGTAGTGGGGTTCCTATACTGGAGGGAACAGATAAAAAAATGGTGATGTAAGAAAAACAGACTAAAATAAAACAACAATACAGAACAATTTAACATAAAATAAGATAAAACACAATATAACACAAATTACAGGAAATAAAAGAATTGAAAAGTAGGTAGATAGGCAGCTGGTAGGTTAACTAAATTAATTTAATAAATCAAATTACTGTTTTAATGCGATTTTCTAAAAGAATCCTTACGTATTTTACACTTTTCCTTAAGTTAGGCAAGACCTATAAATGTAAATCATAAATTAAGAATCACTCATATTTTAAGAATAATGAATTTATTTTTAATACTATCCAAATTTAGAGGAACGTATAATATATATATTTATATATATATATATATATATATATATATATATATATATATATATATATATATATATATATATATATATATATAAACAAACAGAGAAACAAGAAGAATAAATATGATTTATCTGGCAGCCCTAATGCAGAATCACTGTGTTGTCTTGTATAAAGCATGTGGGACGAAATACAATAGTCTTTTCAGTAACAAAGAATGAATTGTGCAAACAAAGGTATAACAATAAATACCAATAAATAATAGTGTTGCACAAAAAATCCCAAAACAAACCAGACGCATTTTTTTTTTTTTTTTTTTAAGTTTTGGGCCATTTTTTTCATCATTTTGGTGGATCCTTTTTATTTTTATTTTTATTTTATAATCCAAAACCTGGTCTGGCAAATAACTAAATGTTTAATTATAATAAATCAAAGGGTTCTATCTCACAAGATCTTGACAACTTCCTCTGGAATGATAAATAAATTACTGTTCTTTTTACTGAATTTATGTTTACCAGCTGATCTAATTGAAGAAACTCAAAATATTTCCTCAAATAACTTGAGATACTTAACACAAACTATCTCCTGCACTTTTACTGCCTTCCCTTCTTCAAACACCCAACCTGGTTCAACTAATCAGCTGTTTCACAAGCCCCGTCACAGAGTTGCAGATTGCGTGGTAAAGCAGGAAGACCACTAAAATGTTCAGGACAGGGTGTGTCCAGGACCAGGACTTAGAAACACTTTTAAACTTTTACACAGAACTGTCTGTAACTACTTTTCTAACTACTTTTTATTCCTCCATAGTAAATGAATAGTGAAGTGATCTATCAGATTATGAAGGAATGCATAAGGAATCATGTAGTAACTTAAAATTGTTAAACAAACCAAAATACTGTGAAGTATTTAGGTGCTCTCATCTAGGAAGCTGTTAACTTTAAGCAGTTTATGAGGCTGGTAACTCTGATGAACTTACAGAGGAAACTCTGAGGTCCTGATGAGTGCCAGTTTTATCATTATTTCAACATTTATATGGGTCCTTCGACTTCACTTAAGGATATTTTCAAACGGCTTGAAATTTTTCAGATTGACTGACCTTTATTTCTTAAAGTCTTTCTTTATTAGTTGAGTAGTTTTTGCTTCTTATAATATGGATTAGAACATTACTCAAATATAGTAATTCGTTGGTAGTCGAATAGATTACTAGTAGATTACTTTGGTAGTCGACTAATCTGCTGATTATTTTTTCGATTAGTCAGTGATTATTTCAGCTATTATATAGCCCTACTCATAAAGCTGACTGAGAAAATGCAGATATGTGCAAAACTGTCATCTAAGCAAGGTACCATATTACATACAGATTAAACCTTATACTATCTACCTCAATCATCTTAACACTTCAAAACTAAGAGACAAAATCAGAAAATAGAGATTAGACGTAAAGGCAAATGTTACATAACTCTAAATGACTCTAAATATCTTTTTCACATACAAAACAGTAACTTTAGCAGCTAAAAAGTTGATGAAGCAGTTGGCTAAGTGCTGCTAACTCCTCCAGTGTTTTTCTGAATCAGTCTAAAGCTTTATATTTCTCTTTTAGACCCAAAAAACTCGATAATCTAGTGAAATAACTCGAGACAGATTATCACATTATCGCCAGCAGTGCACTATGAGCCAGTCAGCCCACCTGTTAATTAGCTAGTTTTAGCTAACCTATCAAGCTAGCTAGCTACGTTAGCCACCTAGCTAAACCAACACTTGTCAAACTGCTTAAACTCTTACCAAGCTAAATAACTAACTAACTTACTATATATCTGTCAGTGTTTATTCTTTATAAGATTGATATATGTTCTTATTCCAGTCTCCTGTACGCACCTCTCTATCTCTCTCTCAGCTCCTTATCCTCTTATATAAACATAAAGGGAAAAGGAGGGTCCAGCGTTAAGGCCTCGCCACGCCGGCATGTCCTCCCCTCTCGGCCTGCAGTGCTCAGGAAAGTCCGGGGATCCGCTGCTCCAGCAGGCCTCGCCTCAGTGATTTCCGTGCGCCGGATCTACGCAAAGCCCGTAAACTCCGTCCAGCCGCGCTGTTTACAGTATTTAGAGTAAATACAGTACTATGTACTCTTCTGTAGTCCGCGCTGTGTGTGAAAATACTGTAAATACTCTCCTGTAACAGAACTACAGCTGAGGAACTGCCAGTCTCTGCCCAGCTAAAGCTCCACTGCGATAAAGCACAACGCCAGATTTGCAAACGTCACCATCAACCGTCAGCAGCGTGACTTTACGGCGGCGCGGCGCTAAGCCTGCTGGGAAATGTAGTCACGTAGAAAATAGACCAGTTAGGGTGTGTAGTTACAGACTACTCAGCAGTGATGGCATAGTTACTTAATGATTACTCATTACTAAACTTTACTCCTTTAAAAAGTAACTTAAACCCTATCCGAATGGGATTAGTTTCTCAGGAGGTTCTGGGTAATTTACTCTTTTATGGGTTTTTTTTATCCTCTGTGATTTTATTCCCGTCCAGAATGCTCATGTACGTGTTTTTCTCAGACGTCCTCTGAAAAAATTACAGGCTGAATTATCTATTGTTTTTCTCTGAACTCTGAACTATAGCTATTTGTCCACTGCCGTGCACCGTAATTACACTTTGGTTGCACGTTTCCATGGAGATCCACGTTAAAAACACAACAGCGAGTGGAAATGGAGGAGCTACTGAATGCCGCAATGTCATGTGACAGAGAAAAAGCCTATAAACTCACTGGTCCTCCTGTTTTTTCAATTGCAGTCCGGATGCAGGAGTTTTATCACTGATTAGAAGTGTGAAATATTTTTTACAGACGTCCCCCTGAGTAATTAATCCCGTCCGGATAGGGTTTAAGACTACAGGTTAGATTACAAGTTACTCTATTAGTTATTTATTCAGCCCCTATTTATCATAAAAACGACAACCAGTTTTGTTAATAGGCGTGTTCGACTTCACACAGACCTAAATAAATATATATTAATATTGATAAATACTATCATTTAAATGGTAGGATGGCCAGGTAGGTTCAAACAAGAAAATTTAATAATTTTATATTATATAAATACCTTGCATACAAATTATACACAGTTCTCAGTGCTTACACTTAAGAATTTATCCTAATAGTAACCTAGCTGTTATACAAAGCACATATCTATACAGTTGAATGCAATATCAGAGGATTTTCTACTTTTAATCCTTTTATAAAAGCCACACAAGATCCTCTATAGTTTGTGTGGGCTATAGGTGGAGACTGTCTGACTTAACTTCTCCTCACCTCCACAAAACTATGTCCCATGTTTATACTTCTCTACATCCAATCACAATCAGATTCACTCTATCTGGATGGAGAGATTTATCTGGATAGGGGTTTTATTGAACGATGAGAAGCCGGAAAGAAAATGAGCTAAAATGAAATAGGAGTAACGAGGCTGTTTAAAAAAAAAAGAAATAGAAAGTTCAGATAATTGTGTGATAATTTTAAAATAATTACTTCGGTTAACACATTTTTTTTTACTAAATAATTCCATATGTTTTTCTTTATAGGTTGGATTGCTTTAGCATTAATCTAGTATGCAGAACATTTTAAAATAATGAAAAAAGCACTGAATTTAAGGTGTGTTGAAACTTTTGACTGGTACTGTACACACACTCATTTGTGAGACTCTTCTCATCTTTTGCACACTTGATTATCTCCCTCTGTCTCTTCATTTTCATTAAGATGTATAATTAGTCTTTCCATCTTCACCTCCTCCTTCCTGCTCTGCGGTATTATTATGCCTCTGTTGTTAAAAGATGGAGAGGCTATTAAAATGTTGAAATGTTTACTGTATCAGACATCCTCAGACTGCGCTGATAACAAAGCCGCATTAAATCTTATTTATTAGCCAAGAAATTAACATTCATTCGAGCTCATATTATTTTATTCTATCCAGGATGAATGACAGGCTGTGTGCTGTTTATATCATTAAGCTGCTGTGTTATTAAAGCGTAGTGTAGTAGTTAATGATATACTGGGATATAATGGCTGAGCAAAGAGGCAATTCACATTATTAAAGTGAAAGGATTTAAGATTATTGTGGGAAACGGTTTAAAATAACTGAAAGGAGTCTCTAGTTTAGATCCTGTTGGTTCCTCTATGCTAGATATAAGATGATATAAGATTGAGAGGGTTTGGAGGTTCTACAGGTTCTGTATGGATCCTGCAGCACATTTACCCACAGATGTTGCTACAGCTGGGCCTGTAGATCCTGTAGCTCTACACTCGTAGGTTGTAGCTGAAGCTGCAGAGTCCCAGCTGCTCCATAAATGCTGGATTGGTGATAAATCTGGAGGGAGGGCAGGACTACATGCTTTTCCAAAATTATGTAATTCCATGATTTTAAGTAAAAACTAAAATGTTTTGTGGGTATAATAAAAAATCTAGTTTAAAAAAACAGTTTAAGATTTTCAGTAAATACGAAAAAAGTAAAATAAAAATAATAAATGTTACCCTATATTTTTAAGCAAAACGAGAAGATTGTTTTTTAGATTGTGGTAAGTAATTCATCAAAATGACCATGCTGCTTCTTTTCAGTCCTATAGGGCAGCATGGAAAACACTTACACGCCTTCTAGTGGAAAAACCCAGAATCTAATCAGAGCACACCTGTAATCATAATTTTATGCTTGTGGGGCTCTGAGTGGTCCAGTGGGCTAAGCCCTGCCACTATGATCAAGAGATCACCGTTTCGAATCCTGGTCATGCAGCTTGCCATCAGCTACCGGAGCCCTGAGAGAGCACAATTGGTCTAGCTCTCTCTGGGTGGGTACAGTACAGTAGATGGCGCTCTCTCTTTCCCCTCATCACTCCTAGGGTGATGTGGATCAGCACAAGGCTGCGTCTGTGAGCTGGTGTATCAGAACCGAGTCGCTGCGCTTTCCTCCGAGTGTTGGCGCTGTGATGCTGCTCGACAAAAGAGCTCAAAAAGAGGTGGAGTCCGAAGAATGAACTGTGTAAAGAGTGAACTCTGTAGCTCCAAGCCAACATACTGTGATCACTAGGAACACAGAATAAAGATAACTTGCTCTTACAGCCTACAACACTGAGGCCTGGCAATCAACACAGATATATTACCTTAATGCACAACTAGGATAATGTATCTATCCAACCATCTAACCATTCATCCATCTAGTGCCAGGAGCCAGTGGGAAAGCTGTATAAACCAACACTGTAGAAAAAGCATTGACATGTGTAATATAACTAAAAGTTGGTTGAACCCTCATTTTGTCACTGGCTTGACAACACATGTTTAAGTTTTCCTGTTGAAGTTCTATAAACCTTTTATTGAGTTGTACTGGTCGGTAAGTTCTCCTGACTAAAACAAAATCACTTTTTAGAGTGTACAGTATATAATTGCATGATCGCGTCACACATTGTGCAGCAGATATAACAGAAGCGAGTGTATTTATCTGTGGGATCTACAGCTCCAGCATGCTGTCAGACACACAGTGCTTATTCAGCCTCGCCCTGCCTCCCTCTCGCCAACTCCAGTGCCTCAGCAGCTCCAGACCTGTCATCTCCAGCCCTGAACTAAAGGAGACGCGTGTCGTGAAGTCATGTACCATATCTGTGATATGAAATCATCACACGGCTGCGAGGCGCTGTGACTGACACGCTGTATTCTTCTCCTTCTTCAGCACAATGCTGCTTTCAGCTGTTTATCACAGAGCAAGATCTGAGGCAGGAGCGAGGTTTCCTCGCTAAACTCTCTGTTTTGACAGAAATGTGTGTGTATGTGTGTGTGTGTGTGTTCAGTGGTTCTCAAAGATGCACAATAGCTGTGATACTGTGTGTCAACACATCTACAGACAATGTGTTATTAATACACTCACAATATAGTATTACATCTTAATACGCTTTAGTTAAAACACTTTTATTGTTTATTCCATTAAACTGATATATACTATGCATTCTGTGTTTTATACATTCATTGACAAAACACAAAACACACACACATGCAGTTTTATCTCAGATATGCAGATATGTAAATAATTACAGGTGTGTTTCTTGTAAAAAGGCTCTCATAGGCTATAATGCAGTTTAAGACCCAAGTTTTGCTTAGTTAGAATTCTCTACAATGTTCTATATTCATGCTTCAATCTGATCTAAAACATGGTGGTGGTAGTATCATGGTTTATCATGGTAGTATCAGGATGGCTTGCAAACAATGATAGAACCGTGAATTCTGATGACATATTATATCAGACAATTCTAAAGGAAAATAATACGTTTCTTTGATTTTACCAAATTGAAAACCTCTGGAATATAATCAAGAGGAAGATGGATGATCACAAACCATCAAACCACCAAACTGAACTGCTTGAATTATTTTTGCATCAGGAGTAAAGCAGCATAAAGTTATCCAAAAGCAGTGTGTAAGACTGGTGGAGGAGAACATGATGCCAAGATGCATGAAAAAAACTGTGATTAAAATCAGGATTATTCCACCAAATATTGATTGTTTCTGAACTCTTAAAAAACTTCATCTTTTTTGTTATTTCAGTCATTTCTCATTTTCTGTAAATAAATGCTCTAAATGAGAATATTTTTATTTGTAATTTGGGAGAAAAGTTGTCTGTAGTTTATAGAATAAAACAACAATGTTCATTTTACTCAAAAATAAACCTATAAATAGCAGTCTGTTAGTGCTGAATCTTAGAGGTTCAAAGGTCATTTGTATCTGATAGCGTTCCTTAGTGACTTTGCCCTGTTTCACATAATCTCAGTCAGCAAAAGACCTGATCATTAGTGCATTACACCCTCCCCCCCGTCTCTCTCTCTCTCTCTCTCTCTCTCTCTCTCTCTCTCTCTCTCTCTCTCTCTCTCTCTCTCTTTCTTTCTTTATCTCTCTATCACTGGGTTATATGGCCAAACACAGCACAAAGAGCTCCAGCTGGATGAACTGGTTAAGCTGGACCAGTGTAGGCTATGCATTTGTTTTATGATGATGGTTTTTCAGAGCCACAATCAATGATCAATAAGTTTAATCAACCTTGCTATAATTGATGAGGTTGGACACTTTTCACCTTTTTTTTAAGTTTTTGCCTCCTATTACTCTAAAATTCTACAGTAATATAACCTCATACTGATAATATTAATAGTATAGAAATTGTTCTTTAATAATTTAATGATTTGATGGTATTATAGAACTACAAAATTTGGTTTATTTAAAACCGAATGGACATTTGACCTTCCATTACTCCAAAATGCTATAAAAACTAAATAAATACCTTTTTTATAGATTTATAATAAAGTTATTAAACTTGAGACATGCAAAAAAGCAAGCTGTCACACTTTACTTTATTGTCTTGTCTCTTTTTCCTCTTTTGGATCTATGTGCTTCTGTCCTCTGTTTTCTTGTCTTGTGTGTCTTAAGCTTTGTTTAAAATGTAACCTAAATTAAACTTATTATAAGACACCTCTTATTGCATGATACTATTTTGTATTTTACACTATTGTTTTTTAATTACACTAAAGATTATGGCATTGCACTGTTCTTTTGGGATATCTTGGATGAGTTCTTCATGCCCTTTTGGAGTAATTTCTGTTGGTCGGCCGGTCACTCCTGGGAAGGTTCACCAGTGTTCCATGTTTTTTCTCCATTATTGAATAACACAGTAGTTCTCAGTATGCTGAAATGAACCGAACCCATAAACCAACAGCGAGACCTGTTGTTATATTATTATTATTATTTACAGTAAGTTGTGGAGAAGCTCTGAACTTGCTGTGGAGCTGCTGTTCTGTATAAGAGGCTTTAGGATGTAGCTGCGGCGGCGGTTCAGACGGTCTGTCTGAGATTACAGAGAGGATCTCCTGCTGCAATTTTCCTCTCTTTCACTCTTCATGTCAGGCATCAGCAGATACTGATCCAGCTCACCGCCTCTACAGAACCGGGCCGGAGTTGTGCTGCAGGTAACTCACCCCCGGAGCTTACCTCCGTACACCTGAGCACTGCGGCGGCTCAGCCGCGGCCTATCTGCTCCCTCAGGAACGCAGCCAATAAATCTGTCAGTTTTACTCCATTACACTCCTCCCGCTATCTCCAGCTCAGGACTGCAGACTCACGCCGGGATTAGTGAGGAGAGTCCCGCTCACCATCGGTCACGGCTACATCTGTAGTGGTACAGGAAATAAAAGAAGTGAACATAACATTATAACCACCCCCCTGCTTATACACTGAAAAAAACAGATGAGTAAAATTTACTTTAAAAAGTTTCACAACTTTCTGCATTTGCTTTTTTTTAAGTAAATTTAATTTCAGATCAATTTAAGTAACTTCAACTCGGTTTCAAGACTTAAATAGAGTTACACAGAGTAAATAAGTGAACTGAACTTCAGTTAATCCTTTCTTTTAGTAACTTTACTTAATTCCGCATACAATATTACCTAATTAAAATTACTTTATTCATACAATATTACTCAAATAATTTATGTGTGTTTTAACTAAAATTATATATAATAATATTGTATAAATTAAGTAATTGTAATTAGGTTATATTGTATGCAGAATTAAGTAAAGTTTACTTAAAGAAAGGATTGATTCAGTAAAAATAAATGAAGTAAAGTTTACTAAAAGAAAGGATTGATTCAGTAAAAATAAATGAAGTAAAGTTTAATAAAATAAAGGATTGATTCAGTAAAAATAAATGAAGTAAAGTTTACTAAAAGAAAGGATTGATTCAGTAAAAATAAATGAAGTAAAGTTTACTAAAAGAAAGGATTGATTCAGTAAAAATAAATGAAGTAAAGTTAAATAAAAGAAAGGATTGATTCAGTAAAAATAAATGAAGTAAAGTTTACTAAAAGAAAGGATTGATTCAGTAAAAATAAATGAAGTAAAGTTTACTAAAAGAAAGGATTGATTCAGTAAAAATAAATGAAGTAAAGTTTAATAAAATAAAGGATTGATTCAGTAAAAATAAATGAAGTAAAGTTTACTAAAAGAAAGGATTGATTCAGTAAAAATAAATGAAGTAAAGTTTAATAAAATAAAGGATTGATTCAGTAAAAATAAATGAAGTAAAGTTTACTAAAAGAAAGGATTGATTCAGTAAAAATAAATGAAGTAAAGTTTACTAAAAGAAAGGATTGATTCAGTAAAAATAAATGAAGTAAAGTTTACTAAAAGAAAGGATTGATTCAGTAAAAATAAATGAAGTAAAGTTTACTAAAAGAAAGGATTGATTCAGTAAAAATAAATGAAGTAAAGTTTACTAAAAGAAAGGATTGATTCAGTAAAAATAAATGAAGTAAAGTTTACTAAAAGAAAGGATTGATTCAGTAAAAATAAATGAAGTAAAGTTTACTAAAAGAAAGGATTGATTCAGTAAAAATAAATGAAGTAAAGTTTACTAAAAGAAAGGATTGACTGAAGTTCAGTTCACTTATTTACTCTGTGTAACTCTATTTAAGTCTTGAAACTGAGTTGAAGTTACTTAAATTGATCTGAAATTAAATTTACTTAAAAATGCAAATGCAGAAAGTTGCAAAACCTTTTTTTTAAGTAAATTTTACTCATCATTTTTGTCAGTGTAATACATTTTTATTTTATTTCTTTATTTGCACATTGTAGAATGTGACATAAAGTAAACAAATGTACAAACAAACAAAATGACTGTGCAGGGAAAGTAAAAAAAAAACTAAAAGAGGATTGTACACAGTACTTTCCCTAAAGGTAATAGCATAGAAAATCAGTTTAATTATTTAATGTTATTTCATGTTAATATAAACCACATTATGATTATTGATACGGTTATTGATACAGTTATTAATAACTGATGACTGATCAACAGAACAAAGAATCCAAAGTGTAATGACGGATACTGACCACCAGGGGATTTAGGCCTGTAAAAGTGTTGTGCTTTCTGATTGGTCCATGGGAACCTGCTAAACTCATGTGTCCAGTGCTGAGCCTCAGAGATCATGAAATAACCTTTTAATTCAAGTTAATTTTACCGTTTCTCCTCATTTTCTTTTTCTCCTTTTCTCCTTTATTCCCCTCATTACCCACAATCCCTCAGCGCCTGTCCCTCCACCCCCTGATACAGGTGAACACAGCAGGTCAGCCACACAATAGCCCAGACCGAACAAAGCCGGCGCTCCTGAGCGGCCGTGTGTACGACACTCAATCCGACACGTTCAATTAACTCTGTACAATACGTCCGGTTAACGCGCTCTGAGCCGCAGCAGCCACCCGTCTTCCCCCTGCGTCTGTGAGACTAATAAGGAGCAGGTGTGAAATACAAATCAGAGGACAGGTACAGATTACCCCCGAGACCAGAGCTGAGAGAATTAATCACCTGAGCAGAGCTCTTCTCCTTTTCCAGCGTTTTCTGTGAGCTTTAAAGGAGAACTCTGGTGTTAAATTGACTTTTGTTGTAGTAAAACATGATCAAAAAGTTCTTATCTTTGATGAATAGCTCACGTCCGCTCTCCCACAGCGTTCAGAAATCCAGAAATTTTAACAGTTTCCTACAAACACCCTTCAGACTGGGAGATACGGGGCATAATTTACCCTGAAAATTACTTTTTACACCGTTATCCAGCTCAAAGTAGCTCTACTTTGCCTACTTGCTAGAATCCGAGAGGAGAGCCCTGACATTTAAAACGAGGCATTAATAACTTAAAATGTGCAGAAGAAGCTTATTAAAATCCACTGTTTACATCCCATAATGCTACTAGCTTCAGCTTCGAGCGCCGCCATCACTGTACTGATAATGACATAGACATATATATACATAGACTATATAAAAAAAACAACAAAGTAGGATAAGTTTTATGTGTTGTAAGTATTTACAACCTAATTATTAACCATTAATAAACCCGCTCATAGACTATCTATAAACCCTTTATAAAGGAGCATTATTTTAAAGAGGTACTAAATGGACATCATGTATTTTTTTTATTTGTTTAATGTTCAAAAAAGACCTTGAACCAACTGAAAGGAAACAGTGGCTTAGCCCCGCCCACTGCACAGGAAAAACAACAATAACTAAGACAATAAGGCATGGAAGCCCTCTAAATCCAATATAGTAAAGTTAGAAGAGCTCATTTTACAAATTTCATGTCATTTTGAGAGGGTTTTATCACGCTTCCTTTACTGTTTAGGGATGATTTGTGGGATAAACAGATTAAAATGAAATTTAAAATAAAAAAGGATAAACATAATATAATCATATTTTAGTTAATTGAATTTGATTTAAAAAATAGATTTTATAGTAAAATATTTTCATTTTCATTAATAATAAATAAATAAACAAATAAATAAATAACATAACATAACATAATTCAGGTCTGAGAGGGATGGAGCACCACTAGTGAACAGTGTTGGGCACGTTACTTTGAAAAAGTAATTAGTTATAGTTACTCGTTACTTCTCCAAAAAAGTAACTGAGTTACTAACTGAGTTACTCCACTATAAAAGTAACTAGTTACCAGTAAAAGTAACTATTGCGTTACTTTTATTATTTGCCCATCAAAAAAAAGGAAATCAATTATGTTTTTACTATTATTATATTATTATATATACGCGTCTGGTGATGAAATTAAACAAACCAAGCCACACTCAAAGTAAATATGTATATATAAACAAAACAAAATAATGGACAAAAACAACAATCTAATGACCGTTAAAATGGTATTAATATAACAGCTTCACCAAAAGAGAATAGAGCTTAGATCGGGCCCAAAAAATCCGACCCGACCCAGCCGGAGCCCGTGCACATTCTGCCCCAGCCCGAACCATGAACTGTCATTATGAGCCAGAGCCCGACCCGATCCGCCCCATAAACTGTCTGTTTTCGGGCTGATTGAATGAGCGAAATATAATCAGAATTATGTTAGTTAACACTGTAACATAGAAGCATAGAACTATTATTTAATTTAAATGATTTTTAAGAACAGCTACACACAATGCTGCAAGTCAAACGCGGAGGCCTTCACGTGCGCCCAGAGCTCAAGTTTCCGGCAGTGACGAGAGCGGCAGCCTTCCAGCAGCTCCGTGTAGCGTTTCACCTTAAGTGAACTTTTTCACTGTTTACTTTCTTTTTTCGTCTCTTACTACGCTGTAGTGTGTGTTAATATGTATCCCATGGATACGGATCGCCAAACTCTGCACATGGGCTGCAGAAACTTTGTTTACTCGAGGGAAGAACTTCTCGCGCTGAGAACAAAGAGCCGCGCCGGCGCGAGGCACCCCATTCCGACGGAGCTTAAGCGACGCTCCAGGGGCTGTAAAGCCGGAGCTAAGCTAAAGGCTAAACAACGGGAAAACCGCTGGAGATACAAGCCCTGTATTCCAGCAGTGGTGATGGGGAACGTGAACTCGCTGGCCAACAAGACAGACGAGCTCGCAGCATTAGTGAGAAACCAGAGGACCTACCGGGAGTGCAGTCTCTTCTGCTTCACTGAGACTTGGCTAACCGCTAGCATCCCCGACGCTAATGTAAACATCCCTGGATTCGTCACTGTGAGAGCGGACAGAGACAGCGCGCGGAGCGGCAAATCTAAGGGCGGTGGGCTCGCTATCCTCATTAACAACAGATGGTGTAATCCTGGCCATGTGACTGTTAAAGAGACTATCTGCTGCCGGGATGTTGAACTGCTCGCGGTGAGTTTAAGACCATATTACGTCCCGCGGGAGTTCTCACACGCCATTGTTGTTTGTGTGTATGTGCCCCCCGAGCGGACGCGGAGGCTGCGTGTGACGTCATACACGCGACCATCGCTAGGCTCCAGACACAACACCCGGATGCTTTTGTCGCTCTCTCTGGTGACTTCAACCACATCACGCTGGACTCCACACTGACTTCTTTTACCCAGTATGTGGACTGTCCCACCAGAAAAAAACAGGACAATTGACCTCCTGTATGCTAACATCAGTGATGCGTACACCGCCATCCCACTGCCCCCACTTGGAAAATCTGATCACAACCTGGTTTTCCTGAAGCCTCATTACAAACCCTGTGTGATGAGGCAACCAACCACAACACGCTCCTTCAGGAAGTGGTCTCAGGAGGCAGAGGAGACCCTGAAGGACTGCTTTGCATCCACAGACTGGAGTGTGCTTCAGGACTCTCACGGTGAGGACACTGAGGGGTAGCAGACTGCACAACTGACTATCTGAACTTTTGCATGGACATTGTGGTTCCTGTAAGAACTGTTCGCTGCTTTGCCAACAACAAGCCCTGGATTACAAGCGACGTAAAGGACCTCTTAAACAAAAAGAAGAGGGCCTTTAAAGACAAGAACCAGGAGGAGTTGAAGAATATTCAGCGTGAACTCAAGTCCTGCTTAAAGGAGGCTAAGGAGACCTACAGGAAGAAGGTTGAGCAGAAGTTACAAGTTAACAACATGAAGGAGGTCTGGGACGGTATGAGGACAATCACAGGGTGCAAGCCAAAGAGTGATAGTGCAACAGCTGGTGGTGTGGAGAGAGCGAACGAACTCAATCTCTTCTATAACCAGTTTGATTGCCCTGTTTCATCCTCACCTGCTTCTGTCTGTCCTGCTATCTCAGCAACCTCAGCCTCTGCCCCACTGGACACCTCCCTACCTCTTCTGAGTGCTGCTCAGGTCTCCCTCTCACAGACTGTCAGCACATCCAGTCCGCCCCCCCTCACCTCCCCCCTCCACCTCTCTGCAGACCAGGTCACAGGGGCGCTGAGGAGACTCCGCTCAGGGAAATCAGCTGGACCTGACGAGGTGAGCCCGAGACTTCTTAAGGCTTGCGCCTTTGAACTTGGGTTACCCTTGTCGAATATCTTCAACATGAGCCTGCAGTTCCTACGCTGTGGAAAACGTCATGCCTGGTCCCTGTTCCCAAGAAACCTCGCCCCAGTGAGCTCAATGACTTCAGGCCGGTAGCTTTGACCTCGCACATTATGAAGACCATGGAACGACTGCTTCTCCCACTGCTCAGACCCCAGGTACAGCATGCACTGGACCCTCTCCAGTTTGCATATCGGGAGAAGATTGGTGTTGAGGATGCAGTCATCTACCTCCTCCACCGAACCTACTCTCATCTTGACAAGGGGAGTAGGGCTGTGAGAATCATGTTTTTTGATTTCTCCAGTGCTTTTAACACCATCCAGCCTCCACTTCTCAGAGACAAGCTGGTGAAGATGAATGTGGATCCTCACCTGGTGTCTTGGATCACAGACTACCTCACCTGCAGACCACAGTACGTGAGGCTCACTGACGGCACATCGGAGACTGTGGTCAGTAGCACTGGAGCACCACAGGGGACTGTGCTCTCCCCCTTTCTCTTCACTCTCTACACATCAGACTTCCAGTACAACTCTGAGATGTGCCACCTGCAGAAATTCTCGGATGACACTGCCATCGTTGGGTGTGTGAAGGGTGGTCAGGAGGAGGAGTACAAGAGACAGGTGAATGACTTTGTTGCTTGGTGCCGACTGAACCAACTGCAGTTGAACATATCCAAGGCCAAGGAGATGGTGGTGGACTTCCATAGGTCTGGACCACCCTTGCAGCCAGTCTCCATCGAGGGGGTTGATGTGGAGACAGTAAAGACCTACAAGTACCTTGGTCTGCAGCTGGACAACAAACTGGATTGGTCAACAAACACAGACACCCTGTACAGGAAGGGACAGAGCCGGCTCTATTTCTTGAGGAGACTGCGGTCCTTTAACATCTGTAAGAAGCTTCTGCAGATGTTCTACCAATCAATCGTGGCCAGCATTCTCTTCTACGCTGTGGTGTGCTGGGGAGGCAACATGAAGAGGAGAGATGCATCACGGCTGGACAAGCTGGTCAGGAGGGCCGGGGCAGTGGTTGGAATGGAGCTGGACTCTCTGGTTACAATAGCTGAGAGAAGGACTTTGGATAAACTGCTTTCTATCATGAACAATGATAGTCACCCACTTCACACCACCATCATGAAGCAGAGGAGTGTGTTCAGTGGCAGACTGCTGTCACAGAGCTGCACAACAGACAGACTCAGAAAATCCTTCATCCCCAGAGCCATCAGACTCTTTAACTCCTCCCATCGGTTGACGGGATGCTGCTGACGACTGAGTTTAACTCAGTCACACCACTTGGACATTATTCAACAACTTAATTATTTATATTAACACTTCCCCAACCTCGCTTACATTAAAGTATACCTTACTCATGATTGGGTATTCACATTTTCACATTCTCTTTTTAGAACTGTCTTGTAACGTATGCATACTTATATTATATTATATTATATTTCTATGTCACATCAGTCACTTTCGTAATCGATGTCATTGCACTTTACTCTGTTAATTATTTAATTATTTATGACCATTAGCAACATCTACTGCACTGCTCCGTTTACAGATAGATCCTTACCTTGTATAGTCAGTTTTTTTATTTTTTTTTATAGCCTTATATATTTTCTATTCTTCTGTGTTTTAATTTATGTTTGAATCTGTTTCTTATTGTATTGTGTTGTTGCTGCTGGATGCCTAAATTTCCTTGGGGATAAATAAAGTATCTATCTATCTATCTATCTATCTATCTATCTATCTATCTATCTATCTATCTATCTATCTATCTATCTATCTATCTATCTATCTATCTATCTATCTATCTATCTATCTATCTATCTATCTACGTGATTACATTTTTCATTTTTATTATAGTTTAATTTTATTTTGTGTTTGTTTTTTCTGTTCAGTAAATTTTAATTTGTTTTTAGACTGGGCTTGCTGGTTTTTATTAGTTTTCACACATCTCATCAGAGAGGTCAATCTAAGAAACGTGAGAGAGAAAGAGAGAGAAAGAGAGAGAAAGAGAGAGAGAGAGATTTGCGTAAGTTACTCACAGGTAAATGTTCTCACAAACTGTATCTGCTGTTTCTCTTTCATCTGCATCATATTGTAATCCCATACATAGTTCTGCAGTTTCTCAGTGTTTTCTGTCGTATTTTGCGGTTAGTGTGAGCGGTTTAAATGAGAACTAACGCCACGGATCACGAGGTGCCGCACGCTGCTGCTGCACTGCCGTATCCGACTGCCTGCTGAATCTGACTCCGCTTTGCAAACAGAATCGCCACAACACCGCCCGCTGTAAAACTCCAAGAGTGAAAACAGCGCTTATAAATAAATTAAACACAAAAATGAGGGTATTCTTTCAGTAATTTCAGTTTGTTTTAGTTAGTTTTTTAAACACAGAATACAGTTCCAGATTGTTGTTTTTTCCTTTTAATTACCGTTTTTATTAGACTCAGTTAACACAAATGTTTTTTCACTTTCAGTTTTCGTTATTTCGTTCGCTTTAGTGAACAATAATAATTGGTTACTTAGCAACATTGTGATTATCACACCAGAGCTTTATATAAAATAAAAATAGGAGCCCGATTTCGGGTCGGTCCTCGGGTCAGGTCGGGTTCGGGCAGAGAATCTAAGCTCTAAAAGAGAAAGCAGCAGCACCACAAAAACCGGAGCAGCTAAAAAGAGCTTAACTTCCTTAAATCGGAACTTGGGCTGTCCACGGCAATCACTGAATTAATTAGAGCACGCAAATCGTCACAATTGTGCCTCACTTCACCACGCCAAACCACTTAAACCTACAGGCACAGCGGCCAGAAGCTCAAGTTCACCGGAAAGAGGAGGGGTTAACCAGGGCAAAGTGAAGTAAAAAAAAAAAAAAAAAAGTTCATAGAGCGGCTAAAGTAACGTGCAGTAACGGGGTGTCGGAAATGGTAACGGCGTTATAGTTACAGTCAGAGTAATTAGTTAGATTACTCGTTACTGAAAAAAAGTAACGGCGTTAGTAACGCCGTTAGTTGTAACGCCGTTACTCCCAACACTGCTAGTGAACCTTCAAAGGAGTGACCGACCGATTGAAATTACTCCAAAAGGGCATGAATAATACATCCAGGAGGTCATAAAAGAACCCAACAAACATCTAGATGATCTCCAGAACTTTGGGTTAATATTCTTTACATGACTGACGAGACAAAAGTTTTTTTTTTGTGGAACTTCTTGGAATGTGTGTGTCCATCTGTTACATCTGGTGTAAAACTATAAACTAACACCTAATTTCAGAAAAAGAACATCATACTGACTGCAACACATGGTGGTGTTGGGCTGCTCTGCTGCTTTAGGGAACCAGGAATTCTGCAGTTTATCAGAAAATCCTGAAGGAGAATGTCCAACCCTTAGTTTGCGTGACCATAAACTTGGTGTACTTGGGTTCTGCAGCAGGACAATGACCCAAAGCTCACCAGCAGGTTCACATCTGAATGGCTCATAAACAAAAACTAAATGAATTGAGAAACTGGCAGGTTGCTCCAATGATTCTTTGAGTGTGTTGTTTTGCAGCAATCAAGGCTACATTACTATTATTTTCTATGAAACACACTCTATTTACGTCTCAGTAAATCATATTTTCTTTATTTTATATCACATAAAACAACCTTTTCTCAGAAAGACAAAAAAAGTCCCATTCCCATTCACGCCTCTGGGCCTTCACCTCCCACACAGTGAGGAAGGCAGAGTCTCCAGAGTCTATAGAGATGGTCCAGTGATAGTAGAAAGTCCAATTTAAGCAGTGCCTCATGGCTTTAGAGAGATATCTGCCCGGCTCCTCAGTGAGTTCTAATAACTTTGGCATTTCCCATTCTCCCGACTCATAAAAATGCTGATGACTGCATGCAGGACGCGGCGGCGAGGTTCTGGATGGAGGCTATAAACGGCCGTGGCAGTTGGAGGCGATTGGGTGGGCAGGGGATGGGGAAGGGCTCCTTAATGGACAAAATAAATGGCCACTCAGGCGGCTGTACAAACACCATTTGTCCTCTCCCAAAATCCCTCCTGACAGTCAGTCTTTCCCTGAACTAATGTTCCTTCCTGAAGGCGACGGAGCTGCAGATTTATGGACCTGAGTCTCCGCGTACACGCCTCACCTCACCTCATACTGTAGGTGGCGCCATATGACTACTGGACACTACTGTTGCGTGTTCACTTACTGTAACTCTTTATAGTCTATATAGCAGATGATCTGTTATATACAGTGCTGTGAAAATATATTTACCCCCTACAGATTTAGATAGGTTTATAGAGTAGATAGAGAGATAGAAAAACAATATACAAAAAAAAAGAACTATATAAAGACTCCTATAATGATTTATTTTAGATAGATAGATAGATAAGCAGTTAACAAGATCTCAGAACCTCTAGAACTCTGATTGACAGACAGACAGACAGACAGATAGATAGATAGATAGATAGATAGATAGATAGATAGATAGATAGATAGATAGATAGATAACTGTATATCTTTCTATCTATCTATCTATCTATCAAGATCTTAGAATCTCTAGAACTCTAACAGACAGACAGACAGACAGACAGACCGATAGATAGATAGATAGATAGATAGATAGATAGATAGATAGATAGATAGATAGATAGATAGACAGATAGGCAGACAGACAGACAGACAGACAGACAGACAGTAGTGCAAATTTGTAATGATGTTAACAGTGGACAATTAATAAACTAGTAATGCTGAATATGATAAAAACTATATATAAGAAAAGATATATATATATATATATATATAAAGACTCCTATAAAGATGGATTTTGTTTTTGCTTTTTAATCACACTAACATTTTTCAGATTAACAATCAAACTTTAATATCAGATAAAGATGACCTGAGTAAACACAAAAAGCAGTTTTTAAATGAGCATGAGCTATTTTTCCAACATAAACGTCCTGTTTATGATCATCCACAGCATCTCAATCAATCAGACTTTAACTAGACCCTCCAAAAACTTCATTTAGTTGTTTTGTTTGAGCTATTTAGAGCTGGACCTGTTTGTGTGCTTTGGGTCATTGTCCTGCTGCAGAACCCAAGTAAAGAACTCCTAAGCTTCAGAGAGCTCACAAACTGACAGTCGGACTCCATTCTCCTTCAGGATTTTCTGGTATCTATTACAGCAAGTTATCCAGCAGCCCCAGACCATCATCACACACACTACCACCACCATGTTTTACTAGTGTTTTTTATCTCTTTCTTATTATTGAATCATTAACACTGATCTTAACTGAGGCGAGTGAGATCCTGCAGTTCTTTAAATGTTGTTCTGGGTTCTTTTGGGATCTCCTGGATGAGTTCTTCATGCCCTTTTGGAGTAATTTCGGTCGGCCGGTCACTCCTGGGAAGGTTCACCAGTGTTCCATGTTAATAGGTCATAATGCTGTGATTAATCAGTGTAGATTACAGTTCATTGTGGGGTTGGTACTGTTTTTGATGTTCACTAATAAAGGTTGAGGCATTTGTGTTTTTAATTTTTTGTGTAGGGTAAGGTCACATTTTCTTTATGATCTAAGTTTCCAAAGTGTCCACATCCACACCTCACCTTATAACTGTAGGTGGCGCCATTTGATGTGCGTTCTTTATGATTGATAAAGTGTATTAGATGTGTTAAGAATTGCCTTATTTGGTCTAAGTAAACAATAGTCCTATGCAAAAATCAAACAGGGTGCTTCAGTAATCACCAATAATCTCCTCATATAAAATTGTCAAGGCGTTTTCAGTCATTTCTGCATTTTATTGAGACTTTTATCACATTATATATAACATTTCATCAATTTCATCCAATGCACATATTAAAAAAGCATCTAAAATGGATTAATCGTCAAAACAATCACTTAATTCTCGCTCAATCATAAACGATTCTCCTCAAAATGACGTTTTTCTAATTCCTAATCCAATTCCCCGCTGCAGTAAACACATTTGTTATGACTATAATCTTAAAGGAAATGACATCCAGCTCACAAAAGAGAGAATGATAACAATATGGATGCACAGCTTTAACTCGTCCTCACTTCTCTCTCTCTCTCCTCCCTCGTCTTCCTACACTTTCATGTCCCCCACCCCGTCTTTCCACTGCGTTTGGGTCTGAATGCCGGGCCGTTATCTCATCCTGCCAGTTCTGCCCGTCTTTAGATTACTGGGCGGCTTTAGCTGAACGTATCGCTGCGTTCTGTGAACTCACGTCACGCCAGACGTCCTCAGACAGACGTACAGACAGACGGAGACATATGGAGACAGACGGAGACGGAGACGGTGGGTGTCGAGGTGTATGATCTCAGAAAGAGTCGCTGGTACAGGAGTGCACTTCTTATGGCGCGTAAAACCAGTTAAACACTGAGTTTACTTAATATATTTACTCAAAAACAAAATCACTGCAATACCAGCATTCAGCCACAGAGGGAGCTCTTCAGCTCCAGACTGTAAAACTGGAGGTAGAGTGAGGCAAACATGGTGATACACATGGACTCAAATCGTTTACACACATTTAATAAATCTGTTCTTAATCAGATTACTGCAGTAATCTGATTATTTACATGGTCTGGTTACAAAACAAAATATGAGTTTTTATTTAATTTGTTTATTTTAAGTTTGCACATTATCTAATTGTTTTCATGTAAATATGATCGAATATCGAATATGATTTGAATAATCGGAATAGTGATTTGAATTATGGGAGTAAATTTAAGTAAACACTTAAATCTTTAGAATGTAAGTGTTGGGTAAAGTGGTTTGAATATTGGGAATACTGATTTGAATCTTTGGAATAGTGATTTGAATAATTGGGAATATTGTTTTAAATCTTGGGAATAGTGATTTAAATCTTGGAAAGAGTGTTTTAAATCTTGGGAATAGTGATTTGAATAATTGGGAATAGTGTTTTAAATCTTGGGAATAGTGATTTAAATCTTGGGAATAGTGATTTAAATCTTGGGAATAGTGATTTGAATAATTGGGAATATTGTTTTAAATCTTGGGAATAGTGATTTAAATCTTGGGAATAGTGATTTAAATCTTGTGAATAGTAATTTGAATCTTTGGAATAGTGATTTAAATCTTGGGAATAGTGATTTGAATAATTGGGAATAGTGTTTTAAATCTTGGGAATAGTGATTTGAATAATTGGGAATAGTGATTTAAATCTTGGGAATAGTGATTTGAATAACTGGGAAAAGGGATTTAAATCTTGGGAATAGTGATTTGAATCTTGGGAATAGTGATTTGTATCATTGGAATAGTGATTTAAATCTTGGGAATAGTGATTTGAATAACTGGGAAAAGGGATTTAAATCTTGGGAATAGTGATTTGAATCTTGGGAATAGTGATTTGTATCATTGGAATAGTGATTTAAATCTTGGGAATAGTGATTTGAATCTTTGGAATAGTGATTTAAATCTTGGGAATAGTGATTTGAATCTTTGGAA